>NW_007382076.1:5640-9599 GCF_000475195.1 Diaphorina citri | reverse complement strand
AAGGATGTGAGCACTGATGGGAGCTTTGAGGAAAAGGCCGATTATGAGCGCTTATAAGTTCATGCTTGCTGCGACGCGACGTGCATATTGGGACATTTTATCCAAATGAGTACATTATTGGAGAATACATTGGAAGTTCGTCTACTGAAAGTCCTAGGACAACAGTCACATGCGTAGATATATCATACATATCTATTCAAATTAAAATCAAAGTATTGATCCCTGTGTAACTCGATTAGCTAGAGTTCCACAGTTCTGTTGGTGAAAAGTGTTTCAATGCCTGTTATTCAGCTGGTGTATAGTAGAAGTATCGGATCTGAGACACACTTCTGAAGGCTTTACCATCTTTCCTATTTCGTCCTGAAGGAACTTGCACTTGAGAGCAAGTTTTGAGCAGTACCAGTATATTTCCTGCTGATACATATCAAAGCACTTTTATTTGATTACAAAGGTCCAGTCCAATATATTATTTTATGCATTTTTAATTTGATACCTACCATGTGCTGGGGCTCTATAATTTGGTATTGTTATATGTATTGTTGATGTCTCTCCTATGAATATGATTACAAGCAATACTAGGTATATCTTCCTATCTATTGTGATGCTATATATAAAAAAATATTATTTATCTCTGAACAATGTTGTAATGTACATATATCTTCCTATCTATTGTGATGCTATATATAAAAAAATATTATTTATCTCTGAACAATGTTGTAATGTACACAACACACACAGACAATGGAAAACAACGGATACCTATGGGAATGATTAAATAGACTTGATAATGACATGAAAAAAATGCTATGTACATCATAGCTTCATACATAGTTTCAATATAATAAAATGTAATTAATTGATGAATTGGATAAACATTCCACATTCTACAAAAGCAAATAATATCTGATATAGTTAAAGACGACGCGACGAAACGTTGCGAAACCGAGAAATAATATCTGATATAGTTAAAGACGACGCGACGCAACGTTGCGAAACCGAGTATTTATATTTACCACGTGCAATGCTTGAATCATTGAAGGTTTATGTCCGAATCATTTGAACAGGAAGGAAACGTTGAATCAACAATATTCAGGCAAATAAATACCTTCGCACGGTTAAACAATGGAAGAAAAACGTTTATTATGGGCACTTCTTAAAACATTGTGAGTGGATTGGAAACGTTGAATCAACAATATTCAGGCAAATAAATACCTTCGCACGGTTAAACAATGGAAGAAAAACGTTTATTATGGGCACTTCTTGAAACATTGTGAGTGGATTTTTCATGTTCTCGTTATTTACATTTGTGCTTATACCTATCAATCGATGTGGCTATACCTATTTTAGTATTTACAACATTGATAAGGATATTTACTTCTTTCACATAATCACAAGTTGTACCTTATTTTTGTGGGCACCTAATAGGACCTAATATAATCGTTTTGGTAAAATCCTTCTTGGAAACATCTCGGTATTCTATATTCTTTAGAAAATACATAAGCAAAGATACCAGAATTCATGACGATGGGCAATGAGATATAGCTTTTCCAGAGTTTCCAGTACAAGTTGTACCTTATTTTTGTGGGCACCTAATAGGACCTAATATAATCGTTTTGGTAAAATCCTTCTTGGAAACATCTCGGTATTCTTTAGAAAATACATAAGCAAAGATTCCAGAATTCATGACGATGGGCAATGAGATATAGCTTTTCCAGAGTTTCCAGTTCGGGACCTCTATGTTTTATTTATTCTAATATAGTGGTGCAACTGTTGTGATAAAAGGACTACATGTCCTTCGACGGTTTAAGCAAATCAGCATTTACCATTCAAGAAATCTATCCTTGTGAAGAAACAGAAAGAAATCCAAAGCAAAATGAACCAGGAGATTCTAGAGAACAGAATGATATGTGAAAATATAAACGAAGAAACGGTGCTGAGGCATTACAGCAAACGCAAAACACGGAAGATAACGCGGGGGAGGAAAATAAAAATGAAAGGAAAATGATTGTTTCAAAGAAAAGAAATGACATAAACAGATTAGGAGTGATTTCCATGTAAAGATACTCTTGCAGAATCTACATCTACTTTCTCGTAGTTCGTTCTATCTGCTCACAAGAAGTAATCCCAAGTATTTTTCCCTCTTGTCTAGGAGGTGTTTGGCAGTGACGTGGCGTGAGATTTTCAGAAGGGGAAGCTGTAACCCATATCCTTTAAAACTCCAAAGGCCCAAGGACTTTTTGGGTATTGTAGACTTATAGGTCCAATGTCCAACATTTTGGGCAATATTGGGTCTTTGATTCTACATACAAGGTTCACATTTACAAATGGGCTTTTAAGATTACAAAAATAGTGTCCAAAATTTTGGATTCTGGGCTTTTAGAAACCAGAGTATAGGTAATCCTATTTATTAGTAAGTATAAGAACAGGGTTTAAGGGGAAAACCCCTTTTGAGAGGAAAGGTTTGGGTGCTTCCCTAGGTTTCATGGAGCACACTCCACTGGTGTATGGAGATGGAGGGGTTTGATCTCTTTATATCTTTCATTTGCCTCTCACTCGCGATCTCATTTTCAGACATAAAAAACGCACTCAATCATGACTAACGACTTTGCGGGAATAACACTTTTTCTCTCTTCCAAGGAAACTCACACTATCCTCTTTGTTGCTTGTTGATTCGTGCTTCGTTGCCTCCCGGCAGATAAGACCTCGGATATGCTCTCAAAACAAACCAGACAATTTTTAGAGCGAAATGACAACCTGACCAGACGATTCCACTATCTATACGAAGCAATGTGTGAAAACAAAACCCCATTTTCAGCTGTTTCTCTTCCTCACTCTTATCGGTTCAACCCCCAGGTGGAAACAAAAGCCACGCTTCATAGAAGAAGAGGCGCGCTGGATTCATCATCTACGCGTTTTTAAAGGTTTCACACAGGCTCATTCTTCTTCGAAAGAGGGCACGCACGCCATCCTCGTCTCTTCTCGTTTAGCGTCATGGGGATTCCCCGTTTGTCACCCGTGTACATCCTCTTTCCCGTTAGTCTATTTTATCCATACACATATCCATTGATAGTTAGTACTATAATTTTAATCTTTATTATTATTAATTTGAAAGTATTATAACACAGAAAAGTGGATAAAAGTGCTCGTTATTTCTTTTGGACTGGGCTCAGCGTATAACTAATACAACCCCTGTTTTTTAAAATGTTAGGAGGGGGTTCAGCGAGTACTACATTTTAAGTACCAGGCCGACATAACCTAAAGATAATCAGGAGATGTATATGGCATGAGACATCCCTGTTGAAACACGACCACGTGAACACATTTTAATGAAACGTTAACACATTTAACATTGAAACGTTTTACATCCATAGACGACAACGTATCTCTCTTTAGATCAATCATATGTCCTAGGTCTGCAGTAAAACAACAGTTGATCATTATGCGCCCGGACTGACCAGAATGGAATAACCAAAGGTCGACCCACCTTTGATGCCACCGGTCTTAAAAGTTTATTCTAAGTCTAAATTAATTATTAATTCCCGCTTGTTTATTATTAATGAAAAATAAAGAGGCAACTTTAAAATACACTTTTTGAAATTACTCCGAGAATACAAACGGTAGCCTTATTATGACTTATTCCCCTGGCTCGATGCATTGAACCTCCCCACCATCCGAGGATGGGGATGATGCATGGTTATTATTATACGGTATATCACAAATATTTTTCATAGGTGTTTTCACACTCTCCACTCGGAAAAATGAAAAAAAGGTCTCAAGATTTCTCGATGACCATATGGAGGAATTTCCTGAAAAGAAAGTCATTGGAATAGGGATTTCCAAATTTCCTCTCGTTACATTTCCTTATCTTCTTCTTCTTCTTTCTTCTTCTTCTTCTTCTTTTCTTCTTCTTCTTCTTCTTCTTCTTCTTCTTTTTTTCTTTACCCTCACTCTTTATCTTT
>NW_007382076.1:0-3604 GCF_000475195.1 Diaphorina citri | reverse complement strand
TCCTCAGCCGCGTTGGAAGGGCGAACCCCCCTTCCGAGGCAAGCCAGTGCTTGAGTATACACTATAACATTGGAAGGCGTATGCGCTATGTGCTTGAATAAATTATCTAATTTGTGGTGATATCGTGCAGTAAACTCGTCATAATTTATTAATGTTATTCTAATAGGAATAGGTACCTAAAAGGGTTAGCTTAATACGGCGACCGTATCCACAAATCCAGCCTGATACCGGTTTTAATTAGAATGTAAAATTATCTCATCAATTAAAGTAAACTGCCCGATGATGAATTTTCTTATTTACATGCTTTTTACTCAAAAGAGTAGTGTATGTAATAATTTGATGTATGTGTTTGTAGGCGAACATGCGCAAAAAATGGCACTCTAGTTTGGGCCGTTGTTTGTTGTTTGGAAGAAAAAACAGCTTATTGACTCCTAAACAAAAAAATCAGAAGTTTCACAAACAGATGTGTAATTTGTAAAACAAAAAAAGCATCAAAATCTTAGACCCTCACAAATTAGATCAGACAGAACGATATAATGTATAAACTGCCGAAAAAAACTAAAAAAAAATAATTTTTATGAGGGCACAAAAAAGACCGTTTAGCCCAAGGCTGCGGCAAAATGCTCTATACCATATACACGCCAAAAACCCACCTTTTGGCAGAATGAAAAACCTGGGGCCACCATTCTCTTCCATTAGGGTATAGGGTAAACATTCTGCCCAGGGACGTATTTAAAACCCTTTTTGCCGCCCACTCAGCGATAAGTCAGGCATGTAAGGAGGTAGCTTTTCGAAATGAAGGTAAATCCCCCGTCACTGAATTGCCATCCAGTTCAACGTCGCAAATTGCTATAAACCTCGTAGCTCCATTCGGAAAAAACAAGAATAATGATCAAATTATGGATTTTGAAGAGGTGTGAAACTCAAATTGCAACCACCCTTTTAATTTTCAAGATCTGATACAGTGGTTTCAAAAACAAACTTGATAAACTATGTTTGTTTCATTTTAAATAGAGTAAAGAACATCAGGGACTGAACCTGATCGCACAATCTGTGTTCCAATTTTCCAAAAGGATAGGTTCTTTCTTCCCTCTGAAGAGGTTTTGATAAAGCCAACTTGTCACTGTTGAGGTCATCTCGCAAGACTCATGGAGAACAGGGACAGAGATAGAAGAAAGTCACGTTCTTCGAAACAAACTGATCAAAGAATACAAGTAAATCTGCCCCGAGCAAAGAATAGAACTCACGGACTGTAGATACAAGCAGTTGGAATTATCCTCTAAGGATTTATTTTTTTTTACTGTTTGCTTTTTTTTTTCAAATAGTGGGTAGGTAGTGTACAAGGAAATTAAAAGATATAATGACCTGTTTATAATCGGTGTTTTATTTTCTTTTTTTATTTTGCAAAGTATTCAAGATTGAAAGGAAACTTTTGCACCATACATAGGTGGTACCCAAATGCTTAATATCTTGCAAAGAAAGATCCACATATTATCAGGAAAGTTTTATTGGATACCATTTCCAAAAATTTACATTGAATATTAATTAGACTTACTTTAATCATGGACAACTCGTTGCTATCTTGAAAGCCCAGAAGAGGTTAGTAGTAGAAACCGCGGTAGGACAGTAATAGTACACAGAAAAAAGACGGAAGAACACGCGAAGACCGAAGGATACGAAAACGAAACGTTACACAGATATTACAATAAAATAAAAAATATATACCGAATTTGTCACAAAAAACGTTAAAACATTAAGAATCCCTAATTTTCGAACACTTTGTTCATAGTTCATGGGTGTCGTTTTCTGCTCGTTGTTGTGCTGGAGATGATGTTGATGTTGTTGTTGTTGTTGTTATTGTTGTGTTTCTCTCAGCTGTTTTCCTCTTGTAAATGCCCGCCAGTAGGGGGTCCCATATACGGTTGACTTTGATTGTAGGATTACTGATGGTGCACTTATTGTAGGTATATTTCATGTATGCACTTTCTTTGAATTTTCTTTTGTACCAGTCCTTCTCGTGGTCTATGATGCACATGCTGTTCAGATCTATGTCATGTTCTTCATTGATTTTGTGCATGACGAGTTCAGATGTTTCATTCATTTTGCTCAGGTTGTATTTGTGCTGGTTTTTCCTTACGTGTAGTTGTGCCTTAGTTTCACCGATATATGGTCCTTTGTTGCAATCTGGTTGTGTACATGAAATCTTGTAAATAACGTTCTTGTTCTTCCTTTCCTCACTTGTTTCTGGCGTGTTTATTAGCTGTGCAATTTTTCTTTGGGATTGGAAGACAGTTCTAATGTTCAGTTTGTTATTTTCCCGTTTTATTTTTTCTGAGAGGTTTTGAACGTATGGTATGGATATCGTTGTAATTGGTCTTGGTCTTGATTGTTGGGGAGTTTCGATTTTGTCCCATCAAGATAGCAACGAGTGTCCATGATAAAGTAAGTCTAATTAACTACATTCCTTCTTTGGTGGTAGGAACTCCCAAACTGTAATTATTTTGCTATAAATGGTACGAAAATTAGCAAAAAAGGGAGCACTACCTACTGCAATAGGAATACGCCAGAGAATTAATTCTCGATTACTTTGTACCTAGTAATAATTTATTGCAACAATGTGCATAGACATTGTACCTACTTTGCGAGTACGTCCTACCCATTTGAAAGACTCATACAGAGTAAATGGTATGTAGCTGTCAAATGTGACAAGGATGCGACATTAAACTTTTGGTTAAGACTGGTGCAACGGTTGGCGGCATTTTACCGCTTTTTAGCGGTTTTCGGTGTAAGTTAACAATATCTCGGGAACGGTACAGAGTAAATATTGATGTAGGTATGGGTAGATAGGTAGCTGCATCACAGGAAAGTAAATATTAGTACACAATATGAGCTAGGACTGCTAATCATTATGAAAATAAATACACCTACCCAGTTATAGGTACCTGTCTATAGTAATAATAAAATAAATGTACAATGGTAACAATAATAAATAATAGTAATAATAAATACTAACTGTCTAGCGACCTCTTTGTTATTTGTTGCAATATATGAATTCAAATGAGCGTCGGCTTTCATTATAAATACACACAGCCCAGAGAATAGAAGCGTTTCAGCTTTCATTAATGTTACTTCCTATGCTTCGAAGGATGTGAGCACTGATGGGAGCTTTGAGGAAAAGGCCGATTATGAGCGCTTATAAGTTCATGCTTGCTGCGACGCGGCGTGCATATTGGGACATTTTATCCAAATGAGTGCATTATTGGAGAATACATTGGAAGTTTGTCTACTGAAAGTCCTAGGACAACAGTCACATGCGTAGATATACCATACATCTTTGAGGAAAAGGCCGATTATGAGCGCTTATAAGTTCATGCTTGCTGCGACGCGACGTGCATATTGGGACATTTTATCCAAATGAGTGCATTATTGGAGAATACATTGGAAGTTTGTCTACTGAAAGACCTAGGACAACAGTCACATGCGTAGATATATCATACATATCTGTTCAAATTAAAATCAAAGTATGGATCCCTGTGTAACTCGATTAGCTAGAGTTCCACAGTTCTGTTGGTGAAAAGTGTTTCAATGCCTGTTATTCAGCTGG
>NW_007382075.1:8150-9602 GCF_000475195.1 Diaphorina citri | reverse complement strand
TCTCTCTCTCTCTCTCTCTTTAATATCAAAGTAGTTTTCGAGGAGAATATTAACCTTCTTTTTTATAACTCCTCTTTCTTTCCCTCTCTCAGTCTCAATGTCTCTCTCTCTCTCTTTCTTGTTTTTCTCTGTAATTCCATATTCTTTCTTCTATCTTTCTCTATCTGTGTTCTCTGTCTCTGTTTTAATTTCTTCTTTTATTCTTCAAGTTGGGTATTCAAACTTCAAGTTATATTTACCTTACGAAAAGCTAGGTAAGTAAGTGGGTTAGTTATAGCTATAGATAGATATATTATTATACAGTAGAACCTCGATTATTTTGACTTATTGGGACGGGGGGTAGTTGAAATGATCACTTTCTATGATCTTTTCCTCTGATAAGATGGGATATTCTTTGAAAGATAGAAAAAAAAATGGATTTTGAAGTTAAAAAAATATACCTATGTAGAGAATTGAAATAGGTACCTAATGGAAGTTGAAATAATGGAGGTTCTGCTGTAGGTACTTGGTTTTATTATACCTAGAGCTACCTACTATTCTCTTTATCCCTCCTCTCTTCTCTCTCTCTCTTCCTCTTTCCTTCTCTCCCTCTCCCTCTCTCTCTCTTTCTCTCTCTCTGTCCTTCACACACACACAACACACACCTTCAATTTTCAATTGTTCCCTTTATGCAGCTTGCATTTGCAGAATTTTTGGCGAATTAAAACATTAGGTACCCTAACAACAAACTCAAAAACAAATAAAAACAAATTTTCCCTCTATCACACTTTGTTGTTTTAAAAAATGTATTTTGTTGGTGTTGGACTTTTTCCTTTTAAAATGCAGTTTTTGAATTTTATACTCATACTTACCTAGTTTTTCCTAAAAATTTATATACATAGACAGTTATTGGTAGGTATGGTGATTATTGCATAGATTTCGGATTGTATCCAAATGTATATTGCATGCATAGGTATTTTGCTTTTTGTGTGTTCATGATCATTCGTTAGTTTAGTACACCCCTACTCCAAGAATTAGTATTATGGTTAAAGGGACCAAAGAATTGGTGGATATGGATAAAATTGGATGGGAAAATTTCAAATAATCAACTCGTACGTTAATTAAGTTTATTATAGGTTAAGATCATCCAGTTGTTAAATAAAATTAAATATTAGTATAATGTAACCATAACCAAAATGTTAGTATGTAGGTAGTCATAACCAAATACAGGGGTTGTTAAAATGTTAATTGTTAGTAAAATCAAAACCATGACATCCAGGGGTTGGTAAACTCCCAAGCGCGGTCCAAGTCTCCCACTAAGGGGGGCCCGCGAGTAACTTACGGTGGTCGTTTCGATATTTTCGTCGCACAGTGTTGTCGTTTCGATCGTCGGATCGTCTGTTGGGAACCCCTGGAAACGAAAAAAGAATAAGGAACATATAAAAATAATGATAATAATAAAACATAGAATAT
>NW_007382075.1:0-7853 GCF_000475195.1 Diaphorina citri | reverse complement strand
GGCTGGTATTCTCCCTGTTTAAAGTCCCCCAGCCAAACTTTTTTTTCACGAGGTTTGATAGAGGGAACTGTAACTGCTATGGTCTTATCGTCCCGAAATCGAAGAGAGAAGGAGGACAGGATAGGAGAAAGCCAGCCGTTCCGAGAACGAACATTATCCCATCAGGATAAAATCCGCCCCGGGCGGGAATCGAACCCGCGGCCTAGCGCTTACAAGGCAGACGCACTACCAACTAAGCTAACTAGGAAAACTTTCTTGATCTTGGAGCATTCTCTGAACAGTATCCGAGCCTTCTCATGGGTTACACTAACAACATGGAGGTCCAAATCTACTCCTTACTCCTTACTTACTGCCGGGTCGCAGTGACCAAGGGCGTTTATCAAAGCCGATGGCCCTACTTATACCAATATGAATATTTGAATATACTTACTGCCGGGTTCTGACAGGCCGCGAGGGTTCAACACTTCCATGTACCAACCTTCTCCCGAGTTCTCGATTCTTCGATCCAGCTCTCTGTGGTTCCTCTTGGCTTTCTGATGTTGTCTCCCCACTCCTAGGCCTAATATCCATAACATAATACCCGAACCCGCGGCCTAGCGCTTACAAGGCAGACGCACTACCAACTAAGCTAACTAGGAAAACTTTCTTGATCTTGGAGCATTCTCTGAATAGTATCCGAGCAATCTCATGGGTTACTTTAACAACATGAAGGTCCAAATCTACTCCTTACTCCTTACTTACTGCCGGGTCGCAGTGACCAAGGGCGTTTATTAAAGCCGATGGCCCTACTTATACCAATATGAATACTTACTGCCGGGTTCTGACAGGCCGCGAGGGTTCAACACTTCCATGTACCAAGCCTTCTCCCGAGTTATCGATTCTTCGATCCAGCTCTCTGTGGTTCCTCTTGGCTTTCTGATAATTCTGATGTTGTCTCCCCACTCCTAGGCCTAATATCAATAACATAATACCTACACATATGTTGAATTATGCAATCATGTCATGTAGCAATGTAAACATAAATCATGAATTATGTAAATGTTGGAATGGTCTGTACATATTTGTATTGGGCTGATTATGTCGTATTAGGCATAAATAGATAGGTACATAAATATCTATGTTATGTTGGTATAAATAAAATTAATAAAATAATGATAATATTGTTACCAATATAATATTGGTTTGTTTGAAATTAATATCTGCAATAATCAATAAATATACCTACATATCTAAACAATAGTGCATACATGGTATAAATACATACTATCTTGTCATTTTAGTGTAGATTTGTCTGATTGAATAAATTATTTATCTATTGTCTGATTAAATCTTTGTCTTGGCGAATTCTCGCTTTTAGAATTGCACAGGAAACTGCGATATAGGACTTCCTAGACAGATAAATACCTACATAGATAGTGGTATAACTTATAACAGTTATAACTATTTATTAGATTGTCTGATTTCATACCTTAGAAAAATAAACAACCTATTGTTAAAATCTGATAGCGATCGCCTGTATTGATAGTGATCTATAAAATCTATACCACTACATACAATAGACAGGTATCTATATCTACCTACAATAGTGTTATAGGCCCATAACATAGAACATAGCTACCTACATAAACATAACATACATCTGTAGAATTCAAATTGATTAGCATGAGTAAAACAAACGAAGGAAGTGAGATTGAATTTATAGAGGAGAAGTGATAAGAGGTAAAAGGAAGAAAGGATGAAGAGAAGGATTAAGAATTCTTAATGACCAAGAGAGATGGAGAAGAAGAAGAAAAAGGGAAAAATTTGCACCACCATTTTCGTGATCCTGGTAAAAAGACCTTTAATTTGATATTTAGGTCGACCAGGTTTGGATAAGTCCTTCTATGGGGACAGACTGACTGACAGACAGACACCGAAGCGAATACAATAGTCCGTCCCTTATACCTTTTTTATTACTATTGTAATAATAAAGGAAGGACGGACTAAAAAGTAATAAGAGGTGAAAGAAGGACAGAATAAAGTTCTACACCATGTACTAACTACAATTAGCAACCTCCGTGGCCGAGTGGGTATCACACTAGGCTTGCACGCAGGAGGTCCGGGTTCGATTCCCGGTGAAGCCGAGGTTTTTTCGGCTCTGTACTTGGAGTTTGGGGTGCACTCATCCTCGTGAGGACAATTGAGTAGCTACTTTAATGGAGTAGCGACCAGTGGCGGCATTACCAGGGTAAAAAGAAAAATTATATGATAAGTAATAAATGGTAAAGGAGGCTCTTAGTAATGCTGTGATATCTACAAAAATTGTGAAGAACCTCTCAGCTTCACCACAAAGAAATCATGATTTAGATTAGATTCTAACTACAATTACAGAAGAAGTAAAGTCAGTACATAACTTGTCTTATAGTTACCTAAATAGAATAGAATAGAATAGAATAGAATAGAATACCTATACCTTGTTTATCCTGCCCGAATAGGACTGAAAAGTCCCTTTACCCCAGCAGTCTAAACAAGGTCTCGTATATTTTGATGGGTTAAAGTTAAAGAATAATACATACAACTAACAATTCAGTAAAAAGACCTTGCTTAACTAGAAAAAAAGGGGGGGGGTAAATGTAAATTAATAGAAAACTATATAACTATAAAAAATAAAGTGTAGAAGTCATTGCAATAGTTATAGCATTAGTAAATTCAGTACACAACTAGTACCTATGTATGTAAGTGTAGACGACATTGCATAAATAGGTAGAGTACATAAATATAACTTTAAAATTCAAAAACTGCATTTTAAAAGGAAAAAGTCCAACACCAACAAAATACATTTTTTAAAACAACAAAGTGTGATAGAGGGAAAATTTGTTTTTATTTGTTTTTGAGTTTGTTGTTAATTCGCCAAAATTCTGCAAATGCAAGCTGCATAAACGGAACAATTGAAAATTGAAGGTGTGTGTGTGAAGGAGATAGAGAGAGAAAGAGAGAGAGAGAGAGAGAGAGAGAGAAGAGAGAGAATAGTAGTTAGCTCTAGGTATAATAAAACCATAATAAAACCAACTACCACCCATTAATTTACATTCACCTTTTTTTTCTAGTTAAGCAAGGTCTTTTTACTGAATTGTTAGTTGTATGTATGTATTATTCTTTAACCCATCAAATATACGAGACTTTGTTTAGACTGCTGGGGTAAAGAAACTTTTCAGTACTATTCGGGCAGGATAAACAAGGTATATTCTATTCTATTCTACAGTAGAACCTCGATTATTTCAACTTCCATTAGGTACCTATTTCAATTCTCTACATATATTTTTTCAACTCCAAATTCCATTTTTTTTCTATCTTTCAAAGAATATCCCATCGTATCAGAGGAAAAGATCATAGAAAGTGATCATTTCAACTATACCCCCGGTCCCAATTAGTTGAAACAATCGAGGTTCTACTGTATAATAATATATATCTATAGGTAACTAACCCACTTACTTAGCTTTTCGTAAGGTAAATACATAACGGTAAGACTTGAAGTTTGAATACCCAACTTGAAGAATAAAAGCAGAAATTAAAACAGAGACAGAGAACACAGATAGAGAAAGATAGAAGAAAGAATATGGAATTACAGAGAAAAAAAAAGAAAGAGAAAGAGACAGACATTGAGACTGAGAGAAGGAAAGAAAGAGGAGTTATAAAAAAGAAGGTTAATATTCTCCTCGAAAACTACTTTGATATTAAAGAGAGAGAGAGAGAGAGAGAGAGAGAGAGAGAGAGAGAGAGTGGAGTAAAAAAGGGAGAGAAAGAAAGACAGTAAAAAAATTGTGGAAATATAAAGTAAGCAAATAATATTAGTTAGAAAGTTGCCATTTTCAGTTTGCGTTTTAGACTGGAGAGAAGGTACTTATAGTAAGGTATCTTCTTCTACCTACCTATACTAAAGAAGTATACTAGCTATACTAAAAAAGTATAATCTCTCTCTCTCTCTTTGGCTCTCTCCCTCTCTCTCTCTCTCTCTCTCTCTCTCTCTCTCTCTACTCTCTCTCTTTACCTCTCTCTCCCTCTCCCCCCTCTCTCCCTCTCTCTTTCTATCTTTCTTTCTTTCTTTCTCTCCCCTCCTCTCTCTCTCTCTCTCTCTCTCTCTCTCTCTCTCTTACTAACCGTTCCATTTCTCTCTGTTCACAGGTTGACAATGACGGTTCCGAGGATTACATTCCACGGTTCAAGGGTTCGAGTCCCGACCAGGGCAAGGTTGACGGAATGCCTCCCTTCCCACCCCCTCCTCCGTATGGAGATGGTGAGTATGTGATCATCGGTTTAAAATGTTAAAGCCTGTCACCACTAACTTGTCGTTCGGGAAAAAATCGTGTCGAGTGAAGTAGGAACACTCTCATTTAAACTACATGGTCTGCAGGACTTTTTTTTGTCGTTTGAAGAAAATAACGTGTTGTGTCTAGTGGGAAAACTCTCATTTAAATTACCTTTTACCAATTGCAGGACTTTTTTTGTCGTTCGGGAAATAATCGTGTCGTGTGTTATGGGAACACTCTCATCTCTCATTACAATAAATACAGGACATTCTATTCGGGGGAAAATCGGATGAAACTTACGACACGTGGGAATGGGCTCTTAGTGAAAAGATTTATTCATACATCCTTTATATGCCAATAAAAGAACTACCGTTACTATACTACTATTACTATATATGTATACTACCTATGTATAATAGGTAGAAACTATGTATATCTATTAGCAACAAATAAACAACAATGCCCAATGCTCATCCCGAATATATTTATGAGCAGATTCCAACAATATCATATATCAGCAACTTATAGTAGGTACCTACAGTTAATTTATGACCAATATAAAACAATAAATATTTTGTTTTCCTCAGAGGTGCGGGGTAAGTTGAATTGCAGGTGTGGTTGCCCCCGGGGGGTCTGGGTTATGTGTGATTTATTTCCCGCTAACAAGTTGACATTTACAACAGCCCCACCACCTTCCCTTATGTTCCTACCCCCCATAATATTTGTCACCCATGACCTGTAACTACCCCTACCACCCATGTAGGTAGTTACCAACCCCCCTACCCACCCTTTCATAATAATATATGTAACCTGTGTATAAACCTAACCAGATCTCCATCCATAAACCTAACCACACCCTGGGGCTAACTCCAACAATAGGCCCCTCCTCTCAACAATTTTTTAATAACAGTAATGCTTAGGCCAAAAGCAAAGTAGAGCTGATAGAAGAGCATATTTTGTTGATGGTGGGATTCGAAACCCGGACCTTCTGCATGGCAGCGCGTTACCACTGGGCTTAACCGTGCTCTTCTTGATTTCAGATGGCGTTCCTGCATCAGGCCCCAACACACGGGGTATCAAGGGGGAGCGAGGCCCTAAAGGCGACAAGGGGGACTCGATACGAGGAGACCCTGGACCCCCGGGGCCCCCCGGACCCCCCGGCCCTGCTGGTGGGGGCACGTTCTATCCGTCGGGCGGGTTTGAGTTCTCAGGTTCCGGGGATGATGAGGTGAGTAGGGGAGGGGGGGCTATTCTACGGAGGCCTATAGACCTCCATTAAAGGTGAGGGGGTCTGTTGCTATTGTATGAGGCAGTGCCTCAGACAGGCACTTCTGGCATTGAGGCACTTCCTGGTAGCTCGGCAAACCAGCTTAGTCTGGTTGGGGGAGATTAAACAGGGAGTAGACCAGTCTGAACTCTTGCTATAAAGAAGGCTAAAAGCATCTATTGCTGTCAGGAAACGCCGACCCCGTCTGTACGCATAAAAAGGAGAAGAAAAATAAATCATTTTCATAATAGGTACGTAGGTAATAATATTGACGTCATGTTTTGTTTTTCACGCCTCAGAAGAACATATTCCAATCTAGTACAAACGTAAGTACATACATCTAGTACATACCTGCCTACTACCTTACATTATAAGATGTACCTACCTACCTACTTAGTTATCCAGGATAAAAATCCAAAACCCATTTTGGACGTTTTTGGATAAAAAAAAAAGACATCGAAAAAAAGACGAAGACGGGAAAGAGAGAGAGAGAAAGAGAGAGAGAAAGAAGGAGAGAGAGGGTGGAGAGAGAGATAGATAGAGACATAATTACAGACAATGACACATCCAGTGTTGTAAAACTTTAGTAATCAAACACTGAAGAAACTTTCTCTCTCTCCCTCTATCTCTCTCTCTCTCTCTCTTTCCCAGCAACTCTTGAACTTTGACTCCATTTTTCTCAAAACGGGTTTTTTTCACTTAGTCCACTCTGCCTCTTAGTGCCTCATTTATATTCTATGTTTTATTATTATCATTATTTTTATATTTTCGTTATTCTTTTTTCGTTTCCAGGGGTTCCCAACAGACGATCCGACGATCGAAACGACAACACTGTGCGACGAAAATATCGAAACGACCACCGTAAGTTACTCGCGGGCCCCCCTTAGTGGGAGACTTGGACCGCGCTTGGGAGTTTACCAACCCCTGGATGTCATGGTTTTGATTTTACTAACAATTAACATTTTAACAACCCCTGTATTTGGTTATGACTACCTACATACTAACATTTTGGTTATGGTTACATTATACTAATATTTAATTACTCTGTTTCTTTTCTATCACTCTCTCACTCTGTATTTCACTCCCTCTCTTTCTATCGTTATTTTTTTCCTCAATCCCTCTCCCTCTATCAATATTTAATTTTATTTAACAACTGGATGATCTTAACCTATAATAAACTTAATTAACGTACGAGTTGATTATTTGAAATTTTCCCATCTAATTTTATTCATATCCACCAATTCTTTGGTCCCTTTAACCATAATACTAATTCTGTACTAAACTAACGAATGATCATGAACACACAAAAAGCAAAATACCTATGCATGCAATATACATTTGCATACAATCCGAAATCTATACAATAATCACCATACCTACCAATAACTGTCTATATAAATTTTTAGGAAAAACTAGGTAAGTATGAGTATAAAATTCAAAAACTGCATTTTAAAAGGAAAAAGTCCAACACCAACAAAATACATTTTTTAAAACAACAAAGTGTGATAGAGGGAAAAATTGTTTTTATTTGTTTTTGAGTTTGTTGTTAGGGTACCTACCTAATGTTTTAATTCGCCAAAAATTCTGCAAATGCAAGCTGCATAAACGGAACAATTGAAAATTGAAGGTGTGTGTGTGAAGGAGAGAGAGAGAGAAGGAAAGAGAGAGAGAGAGAAGAGAGGAGGGATAAAGAGAATAGTAGGTAGCTCTAGGTATAATAAAACCAAGTACAGTAGAACCTCGATTATTTCAACTTCCATTACAATTCAATTAATTCAATTTAATTCAATTATATTTTCCATTACAATTTAATTCAATTATATTTTCAATTACCTATTTCAATTCTCTATATTTTTTCAACTCCTCCAAAATCCACTGTTTTTTTTCTATCTTTCAAAGAATATCCTATCTTATCAGAGGAAAAGATCATAGAAAGTGATAATTTCAACTACCCCCCCGGTCCCAATTAGTCGAAATAATCGAGGTTCTACTGTATAATAATATATCTATAGGTAACTAACCCACTTACTTAGCTTTTCGTAAGGTAAATATATAACGGTACCTAAGACTTGAAGTTTGAATACCCAACTTGAAGAATAAAAGCAGAAATTAAAACAGAGACAGAGAACACAGATAGAGAAAGATAGAAGAAAGAATATGGAATTACAGAGAGAAAAAAAGAAAGAGACAGACATTGAGACTGAGAGAAGGAAAGAAAGAGCGAAAGAGGAGTTATAAAAAAGAAGGTTAATATTCTCCTCGAAAACTACTTTGATATTAAAGAGAGAGAGAGAGAGAGA
>NW_007382074.1:0-9607 GCF_000475195.1 Diaphorina citri | reverse complement strand
CTTTGTCCAATGACCAATTCTCCAGCAACCTATGATCCAATCATCAATAAATAGGCTAGGATACATAGATATTCGATATATTACAGCAAGCGGCAAGTTTATTAAAACTGGTCCTGGTCCAACAATTTTCTCATAAGCATCATCAGAAGCATACAATGCTCCCCAATCATGACATCATGAGTGAGCAAGTCTGAAGAAATAATTCTCAACAAACTCTTATAAAAAAACCTTCCAGAGGAGATCATGTACAGAGAAATTAATGGACGATTCAAAACAGTTTGATTTAGCTTTGAATGATATTTTCTCCATCGCAGCATAGACATATCAGAAATATATTAGGCGGGATCGGGCCATATATTTCAACATATGGATGCCCCGAGGGGCCAAACCCATCACTCTGCCATTCCTGTTATTTATTGGTCTTGATGGTTTTTATTTTGAATATGAACTTGAAGTTTTAACTTACCATTGCTGCTGCGTTATAGTGGAAGGCTCGGGACGAGAGTTTTGCTTGACTTAACATTGAGATTGTTATTATATTCAATTATATTTATTAGATTTCTGTTATTGTAGCTATTATTCACAACATAGGTATTCAGTGTGTGAAATGTGAACAGTCGTGCAAAATGCAACAGTGCAAATGCTGCAATCCCAAGATGTTTTGGTATCTTGATACTTCATCAGGAGGAATTGGGAGAGAGACTTTTGAAAATTGAAAAGACCTTGGTGATGAGATTTTTTCTTTTTCTTGGTATACTTTCAGATTTGCAAAATCAATAACTGTTGTTGAAAAAATTGTCTCTTGATGTTCCTCTACCATTGGTGGTTGTTTCACCAAATCATCACATCTCAGTCCAAAATAAATTCATATCACTTCTAATTCTGGAGGTTCCTTTGAGAGGCGCGAACACATTTCATACCCACGCACATTCCACACTCTGTCACATTCCTTCCTAATAGGTTCCTTAGTGACATTATAGCATTATGAAGTGTCTGATAGGTCATTATAACATTCTTGTATATCTGTCCAGGTCATTTCTCAGTGACATTGTCCCTCTGACCGGACATAGGAGGGGTTGGTCCCGGGGCAGACCAAAGTTCATAAAGTTCCAAGCCTTTATGCACCAAGCCGCTTTTTGATTTAGGATGTTTTTATTATTTTATTATTTTCCTCGGCTTAATTTATGAGATTTTGCCAGGTCGGCTCTGTGGCTGATGTTCCTCAGTCTTTGGTTCTTTTCCTTCTTCATTTTTTTGATCTTGAATGAGTTATTAGAAGCATGTTAAGAGCTACATACTGAAGGAGGAGTCATTCTCTACAGGATATTTTGAGTTATGATCCCGTGTCAGATAATTTCAGGAAAGATTTGTATTTTTTTATCCTTTTTAATATTTCTCTTTATTTCTTTTATTCCGTTTTTATTTCTCGTTGTATTTACGTATGAAATGAAGAGATCTGGTGTTATACACCAGTGGCGGTGGACCAATGAGAACTGTTCAGGTGAGGGTGGGTTCAAATATCCTATGTTACGTAGGACTATGACCAAACCCAGTAAGCCATAGGCTGGTATTCGATTTCCACTAGTGGCCTCAGTAGTGTAATGGTTAGCGCTGTGGACTTCAAATCTGGAGGTTCGTAATCGTAATCCAACTCATGTCATAAAATTTAGCTTCGTTTATTGGTCTCTCCTTGATTTAGGATGTTATGGACAGTAGGTATTTTAATACGAATGCTATTTCTCGATTTTGCTGCAAATCCCGACCCGTTTTGCCCCCACAACCTTGCTGAACCTCCTGCACTGCTTGCTTTGACTTTATTATTTCTTGGAAGTTCTGTTGGAAGTTTAATAACAAGGCCTTGGCGTTTGTACAGTTCGAGATGGATACAAATGTATTCCAGATAAATGAGAAGAAGAACAAAAACAATAAATTCTTCTCTCGGGTTTGAAAATTTCGAGAGTTTTTTGATCAATCTCTATAGATGTTCTGATCTGGGCGGACGGCCTGGAAGAACTATATTAATCAATGCTCACGGGAATCGAGTGGGACTATCACTGCTGGTATCGTTCAATATCTCAACTCACAGCTTTTGGTACATTTTACCAGAGAGGTAATTATATTTGTGTGTGTCGGAATGAAATTCATAATCCCTGTCAGAGGATTTTGAGTTTCTCAGAGCTTGAGGAACTTTGAAGAATTGATATTTTACGTTTTCAATGTAATAAATCCATGGAGTGTTTATAACAATGACATGTAGATATGTAGATTAGTAATGGTAGGCCGGAATATACAGTCCAATTAACCTCTATTGATACATTGATAGTGGAAATGGTATGGAGTTATGGTCAAGGAAAGGTCGGTAAAAGTACGGAGTGGGTGAGGATGGTGATGATTGGATAAGTTTGAATCTCACCATTTGGCATTCCAGTAGATCTTGAACTTTTCAAACATCTTCTTTGTTATGAATCCTTGCATTGTCTTCAGTTTTTGTCAACTTTTCCGTCATTAACTTGGTCCGATGAAAACATGCGATGTTTTAAGAAATAATAAAAATTGCATCTAGGTAAGAGGAAAGTTTTAGCTATTAAGTATTTCAGAGGAAGGTACCTATGCTCCAAGCTTCAAAGATATGATTTATTTGGCAAAGATTTGATTTATTATTCTATCGGATATACTTAACTAGGTAGGACAAGATATCCTTGCACCGAGATAGGCAGTCAAAGAATGACAAAATGAATGACTTGAAGTATGTAACTACAAGATATAAAAACTACCTTGGTAAATAGGTACCTATCAGGGAGACGATATTAGAAACAAAGTCGTTAGACACAAACATACTGGTTTCGCAACATTACAAGACTGTTTCCAGCAGCAATAAATAATCGGGAGAACCATAATTTGAAATTTATTTCCCGACTTGAGTTTTGTACAGAAAATTACCAACAACAGCAGCATCATCAGTATATCTATAGGAGAGAGGACTCTGGGTAAGTATATACATATAAGCAGCAATAAATAATCGGGAGAACCATAATTTGAAATTTATTTCCCGACTTGAGTTTTGTACAGAAAATTACCAACAGCAGCAGCATCAGTATATCTATAGGAGAGAGGACTCTCTGTAAGTATACATATAGGTTTGTATATCCGATGATAATTATTTCTCTATTACACACAGACGACATTTTGATTCTAAATTACATACAGGGTGTTACGAGGGAAAAGTTTACTAGTCGTCTCTACAACCTTTGAAATTCCTTGAATATCATTATATGAAGCCCAGACGTTGTCCGAGTAGGTAGGTATCTATGCTCTACTTTTTACAGCCACATAAACAGGAGGTTGTAATTCCGTCTATTATAGTTTATCCAGATCAATGTGACAGCAATGAGTCAACCCAAAATGAAGGAACCAATCAGATTGCAGGAAATCCTTACATTGTTATACATACAGGGTGTTACGAGGGAAAAGTTTACTAGTCGTCTCTACAACCTTTGAAATTCCTTGAATATCATTATATGAAGCCCAGACGGTGTCCGAGTAGGTAGGTACCTATTCTCTACTTTTTACAGCCACATAAACAGGAGGTTGTAAATCCGTCTATTAGGTACCTAGGTAGGTACATTTTTGTTTTCGTAAGTTCTGGTCATTTGACATATTCTTCTGAGGTCGTTTGACATAATCTTCTCAGGTCGTTTGACATAATCTTCATAATTTTTCTGCTATCAGAACAAGACTGCACAATAACTACCAAGAAAATTCAAGTCACTGAAGACAGTTGAAAACAATCAATGGGGAAGTTGCAACAACAACATTGGCACTACCTGCACAAAGCAAGATCTTTATGACTGTACTCCAGCAGCCATAACTGTCGCGGAATTCTGGAGGAAAACAATTTGATGTTCATACAGGAGAAATCTCGGACAGGGATAAGTAAGTAAGTAAGTAAGGGAAGTTGAAGACCAAGGTTGGAAGCAGTAGCTAAAGTGAAATGAAGAAGAAGACATCAGAACGGAATGGAGAGCTGCCAACCAATCCCAGGATTCTCTACCATTGCACATGTGACATGTTTGGCAACAATGCCTATTTTTTTGCTGTCACATTGATCTGGACACACTATAGGTACCTACATTCTTGTTTTGGTAAGTTCCGTGTTCTCAGTTCTCAGGTCGTTTTACATAATCTTCATAATTTTTCTGCTATCAGAGCAAGACTGCACAACAACTACCAAGAAAATTCAAGTCACTGAAGACAGTTGAAAACAATCAATGGGGAAGTTGCAACAACAACATTGGCACTACCTGCACAAAGCAAGATCTTTATGACTGTAATCCAGCAGCCATAACTGTCGCAGAATTCTGGAGGAAAACAATTTGATGTTCATACAGGAGAAATCTCGGACACGGATAAGTAAGTAAGTAAGTAAGTAAGTGAGGGAAGTTGAAGACCAAGGTTGGAAGCAGTAGCTACAGTGAAATGATGATGAAGAAGAAGAAGAAGAAGAAAAAGAAGAAGAAGAAGAAGAAGAAGAAGAAGAAGAAGAAGAAGAAGAAGAAGACATCAGTACCTCATATCACCAAAGTATGGAAAAGTATCTTACAAGTGTAATAGCCAATGGAAAAGCAGAATTTTGAATTTGGACGAATCATATCGAAATATGGAATTGTAAATACTTTTCCATACTTTGGTGATATAGGGCACAGGACGGAGTGGAGAGCTGCCAACCAATCCCAGGATTGAAGATGATGATGAACATGACTATTAGAGTAGCCCAGTTCCGCGAGCCCATTCTCTTTAATGATGCCCCGGGCAGTTGCTTCTCATCATTCATATGTGATAGCATATCTAGCAAGACATGCTTCAATATATTGCCTGAGTGCTGTGTATGCGTTGGATACTAGGTGCAGGACAGGAGCCGAATTGAGACACTGGTTATTGGTCTGTTCCATCAGAATCTTAGTGTGGTATCAGGAAGTTGTCTTTTGACTATGATCATAGACGTTTAAAATAGATCATGAGTTTTTTCTTATGCCAGTTATGCCTTATCTTACCACAGAGTTTTCAGTCAATCCGAATTTCAAGAACTATTGGCCTGTGAAAATCAAATGGGTGACGTCAAAGAAACTCCAGTGTGAAAGCTCATGGTTAATGGTACATGTTGCAAGATATCGCTTTGCATTGAGGCAACATGTTGTTTGGAAAAGGGGACAAATTGAGTTTTCGGTGCCAAAACTGGACATCTCGGTACTTTGACCTTAATATAACTAGTTCATGTCAACTTTGCCAGACATACCATTTACGAGTATACCATCAGATCCCCTTAGATTTCAGCTTTATTTCAAGACTTAGATTTCAGCTTTAGGCAGCATGAAAGTTATACATACGAGCATACATATATAGGATAGGTAAGTCAGCTCCCATGGCGTAGTGGTCACTGCGCTCGCCTTGCACGCGGGAGACCCGGGTTCGATTCCCGGCGGGGTCAAGAAATTTGTATCATCCAAATGATTGATTCCGTGACTGGCTGTTGCGGGGCCCACTCAGCCTCGTGAGGAAAATGAGTAGCTATGACATATAAATGCGCATAGCGACCGGTGCCAGCATGGTATAAGGTACTCAGCCTCGTGAGGAAAATGAGTAGCTATGACATAGAAATAAATGCGCATAGCGACCGGTGCCAGCATGGTAGGTAAACATGTGATTTTAGGATTATTAGATATTGGGAAAATCCTACAATGCTGCAGTGAGCACCAAAGTTGTGACATAATAACACAAAGAAACTGCATTTACATTACATTTACATTTATTTCAAGACCAAAACCATTAAAATCGGCTGCTTGTTTCACCCGGGAGATGTCCACTTCTGGAACTGGACTACTCATTTCCATACTCAATTATGCTCTATCCAGACTCGCAATTGGTATCCTATCCCTGAGTACACCCAGTATCTCCGGCGTTGATCATAATGAACACCTGTATCCATTTTCGAATAATTTTTGGTTCTTCCAACACTCTCCCTCCCTCTGGGCCGGGGTTGTATTTCTCTATTAATGTGTCCATAATATATAACGATGTAACACATGTAGATTATGTGATTCTCCTCCTCCACCTTCTCCTCTTTCTCTTCCTCTTCCTTTTTCTCCTCCATGTCCTGCATCTTCTCCTTCACCTCCGTTTCCTCTTCTTCCTCATCTAGCTTTCTCGTCCTTCATCTTTTTCTCCTCCTCCTCCTCTCCAACCAGCTACTCGTAAAGAGGTAGGGATGGTTCAGGAAAAACTTTTAGTATCTTCGGAGATCATAATTTAGCTTAATTAATCGTTTCAATCTTCCTCCTCCATTCCTGGGAGGGGGTAGGTTCTCTACTCTCCTAGTTGAGGGGTGGGGGTAGCTTCCCCTCCTACTCTCCTGGATGGGGTAGCTTCCGAATTGACGTTAATTACCTATAACTTGCCAACTTGCCATGAAGATGTGACTATTAATTTGGTCTGTGTATGGGGGAACATGTTGTGAAGACTGTTCCAAATGTGTTCCATGGAGTTATGTGCTTTGCTGTGTTTCATATTCCGCTGTTCCCCGAGTGTGGTTGTAGTATTTCATTTTCAAAGTTCCTGCTCCGTTTGGTGACGCATGTTAACGTGTGTTGTTCTGTGATTCCCGGGAATTATGTGTTTTTCTGTATTCCATATTCCTCTGTTCCTCAATTGCTGGTACACGTATTCCATTTTCAATGTTTCTGTTGGGATTTTCTTGACGCATGGTGTCGTAAATGTTGTGCAGTTGTTCTCATTGCGTCCCAGCCTATTTAGCTCGGAACCCTCCAAGTGCGTCTACCTTGGAAGCGCCAGGTTCGATTCCAGTCCGCGGGCGGTTTTTTTGTGGAAGTTATCTGAGCGTACGACCAGGTCCAATTTTCAGCTAGTACGCTTGTGTACCTTTATCTCAAGTCATCTAAAATTTGCTTTCCGTTTCATTTATTTTTCCGCTGTTCTTCAGTTCTACAATAAATTTTACCTACAACCATACTTATTCTTCAATTTTCAATCCGATGATTGAACATTACGTTTTCCACAGCATAAACCAAACCATCATGGCGGATATTTGAAATGCAGTCGTTAAAGTCCCCCCCTCTCCCCTCTCATCTCATGAAAACATCATTAATACAACATGTAATAATCAAGAGTTTTATTATTCTGGCCGGAGATTACTTGCGAACAACTTGTTCGGGAGCATGTCAGGAAATCTACCTTGTCAGTCAAAGTGACATAATAGTTGCATGCGTTCAAAAAGAAATTCCTGGTGTACCAAAAATACAAAAAAAAGGAATTTCAGTGCAACTTATAATGAAGGTTTGCGATCAAGATAGTATGTGTGCATTTTTCAAAGTAAGTACATAATACACGCATTCAGTATGGACATTCAGACGTCCACCACCTCTTTTGTTGTTGTTATTGTTGTCTTCGTCACTCTGTTGTTGTCTTCGTCACTCCATTTCCAGGCCAAAAAATGAAGGTGATTGTCCAGAGAGGTGGTTGTTTGGACAAGAGGAGAAAGAGGTGGTGGACGTCTGAATGTCCATACTGAATGCGTGTATTATGTACTTACTTTGAAAAATGCACACATACTATCTTGATCGCAAACCTTCATTATAAGTTGCACTGAAATTCCTTTTTTTTGTATTTTTGGTACACCAGGAATTTCTTTTTGAACGCATGCAACTATTATGTCACTTTGACTGACAAGGTAGATTTCCTGACATGCTCCCGAACAAGTTGTTCGCAAGTAATCTCCGGCCAGAATAATAAAACTCTTGATTATTACATGTTGTATTAATGATGTTTTCATGAGATGAGAGGGGAGAGGGGGGGACTTTAACGACTGCATTTCAAATATCCGCCATGATGGTTTGGTTTATGCTGTGGAAAACGTAATGTTCAATCATCGGATTGAAAATTGAAGAATAAGTATGGTTGTAGGTAAAATTTATTGTAGAACTGAAGAACAGCGGAAAAATAAATGAAACGGAAAGCAAATTTTAGATGACTTGAGATAAAGGCACACAAGAAAAAAAAGATGGCGACAAAAGGATACAAGTTTTTTTCTCTTCCAACAGAGGTGAAAAATTTTTCACTCAAATCCAAAAATATCCAAAAGAAAAGGAGGGGAAGTGAATAATAAAATACAAAAAATGGACGAAATGGAAAAATTTTCACTTTTTTCCAACGTTGCCACAAAATAAAATACGCGTATAGTTGCATGCGTTCTAAAAGAAATTCCAGGTGTAGGCCAAAAATACAAAAAAGGAATTCCAGTGCAACTTACATAGATATATAATGAAGGTTTGCGATCAAGTAGGTATAGCTACCTAGTATGTGTGCATTTTTCAAAGTAAGTACATAATACACGCATTCAGTATGGACATTCACACGTCCACCACCTCTTTCTTCTCTTGTCCAAACAACCACCTCTCTGGACAATCACCTTCATTTTTTGGCCTGGAAATGGAGTGACGAAGACAACAACAGAGTGACGAAGACAACAATAACAACAACAAAAGAGGTGGTGGACGTCTGAATGCCCATACTGAATGCGAGCATTATGTACCTACTTTGAAAAGTGGTCTGCCAAAAGTTCGTTTTGTACGCAACTAGTCTGGAGTCCATTCTGGTCGAGCGAGGCTGAGGGAGAATTACATATGGAATCAAGATAACACTGGGGCACCAATAATGTCTTTGCTAAGAATTATGATGTTGAAGTCATAAACCAAATAACAAACATTAGACGTTAGACATAGCCGGTATGAAGGTGAATCCTAATCACTTGGTGGACCGGATTGCGCAATGCTTATATCCTGATCCGAGACGGATTTGAGACGAATTTAATATCTCTTCCCTCTAATCCCTCCCAATCGGGGCACGGTTATAGACATAGCCGGTATGAAGGTGAATCCTAATCACTTGGTGGACCGGATTGCGCAATGCTTATATCCTGATCCGAGACGGATTTGAGATCATGGAGAGCTTACCTCAAAAGTTGGAAAGAACTGTAGGTAGATGTTAGAAGGGAAATGGGGAAGAAACCTGCTAAGTTGCGCTGCTTTAGAAATACATAACTACTGAGTTACCAACAAAATTTCCTCGAAGGAAATAAAAATATTCTGTCAGTAGGTACAGGTACAAAATTCCCTCAAAGGACGAAAATACAATCACTACGCGGACTGAAATTTGGACAGATAACCAAGGTATCTATGTAGGTACAATGTACATACATAGTGGATAGTGGTTATGTACCCACACGAGTTTCACACTTTAAGCACTGGCATGGTCGCATGAGATATGTAAAGCAAGGGGACAACTGGACACTCATGAAAACCATAGGATAAGGTGTGTATGTAATCTAAACTAGGTATGTATTGTGTCTTGATGTTCGTTCAAGATATTTGAATCCCGTGAGCCTCTTCACAACTGTGGCCAAATTAGACGTATTGTTACAGCATTGATGTTTGCTACGGTAAAAAGAGCCGAAAAAGATGAGTTTTGATCTTTTTTGGCTCTTTTTGCCCCGTTAGTCCGTTCTCTCTTGTCGAGAGTTTCATCCGATTATTTTCCG
>NW_007382073.1:1228-9609 GCF_000475195.1 Diaphorina citri | reverse complement strand
GATTCATTCCCTTAGATAAAGAAAGGGGTTCAAGATAAGGTTCCCTTCTCAGAAGAGTTTCAAGAGATGGAACACTTGAAATAGAATTTGACTTCTTTGACCGTCCATATTTGTATACAAAGGGTAGGTATTAAATTAACGGC
Source organism: Diaphorina citri (assembly GCF_000475195.1). Lineage (NCBI taxonomy): Eukaryota > Metazoa > Arthropoda > Insecta > Hemiptera > Psyllidae > Diaphorina > Diaphorina citri. Next base: position 9,466 of record NW_007382073.1, on the reverse strand, counting down.
GTATATCAGCCCTCCGTCGAAAGTACCGGGAACTTTCGAAGAATATACTCGTAGACCTTGTTATAATCATTCTCGGAGCTTCGGATAGTATAGGAAGAATAAGAATGGACCTTCTTCCTACTTCGTAAGAATATTGCGCGTTAAAGTTTCTGTGAGTGGTCTTTACTTTCATAAGAAATTCAGTAAATTGCGCGTTAGGTTTCGGTTTTTCCAAAAGGACAAAATGCAGCACTCCTTTCACAAATTAGTGAGTTTCCTCTATGGAGTGTGATGAAATATCTTATTTTGAAAAAAATAAGGGGGTTAGAATAAAGTTTACTGTCATGACTCATTTGAGGCATTCATGACTACATTCATGACTCAGTTGAGGCATTCATGAGTACATTCATGACTAGTCATGACTCAGTTGAATCATTCATGAGTACATTCATGACTCACTTAAAGCAGTTTGGACCAGGCGGTCTCGGAACATATCTTTGTGAATAATCGAGATACCAACATGATTCTTTTTGGGGCTGATTTGGAACAACATTCGGCATTAATTTTACCCGAAATATGGTTCAAGCAATGTCCTTCACATAACCTTCATCCTGCTTAAAGCCTCCCCCCACGCCAACCTCTTATAGCTAATTAACTCCTCTCCAATAAAAACAATCTCATCACTGTCAATGTGACTTCAAACGAATATTATCTACAGATCATCATCAATGGAATTCCATGCTTCATCGCAAAGGAATTTTTCATCGGAAATAACGCTGGTATGAGAAATGGCCAAGTACCAAGTACCTATTCCCCGCACCACACACTCTTAATATAAGCATGAAGTTAATTTCAATAGACAGCCAGAGGGCAGTCTGAGAAGAAGTAGAAGACGAAGAAGAAAAAGAAGAAGAGAGGAAAAAAAATCACTTCCAGAAGGATTCCAAGCCTAGTAATCATTACACCGACCATATGATGGCGCGGCTAACCTTAGAATGAAAAATGAAAGGGAGTTCCGCACACCGACGTAAACAATGAGTGCACCCTAGAAATCGCCTCAGAAGATCACCGAAAGTGGCGGAACCTCGAGAACCAGACCAAAGTCCAGGGGCGTTCACAACCTCGGGCCTCGGGGAAAACTCCAACAACGTGCCCTTCCTCGAAATAATTATTTACAAAGAATAATAGTAAGAATGCCTTTCTGTTCCGGATATTGGCGATCATCATGACTATTCTAACTTTGTTGGTTGCTATCCGGAACAGTTTTGCTGAGCTCTTGAAGTTCTTCTTCTTCTTCTTCTTCTTCTTCTTCTTCGGCTTCTTGTTATTCCATTTATTTTTCAAGAAGAATTACAAAGGAGATTTAGCTGCTTTAGTAAGGATTAGCAAAATTCGGTACTCGTATTTTATTTTCTATTTTGGGAAAAGAAAATTGCTGATCTCGGGTTCCCCCTTTGAGGAGCCCCAAGAGTCCCCGAAGAGGTCAAATGACCAACAGATATATCCCCGGGGTTCCAAATTAGTTGTTTCTACACGCGAGGTGAGAACCTCGGGTAATAATCATAGACTATTCCTATTTCTACTAGTAAAATAGTATACTGGTAAAAAATAGTACTCATATAACTACTGGAAGAATACTATTAGTAGAACAAGTGGTAGACTACTTCCACACCTGGTTAAATATGTAGTAGTAAGTACAATACAAAGTAGAATTCCAAGGTATCGACGGGGTCGATTATGTGTGGACACAACTTTAGAAGTCAGGATAAATGGTAGGATTTGGACATTTCCAAGTTCAAAAGTTTAGCCGGCCTAGTTAGCTTAGTTGGTAGTGCGTCTGCCTTGTAAGCGCTAGGCCGCGGGTTCGATTCCCGCCCGGGGCGGATTTTATCCTGATGGGATAATGTTCGTTCTCGGAACGGCTGGCTTTCGCCTATCCTGTCTTCCTTCTCTCTTCGATTTCGGGACGATAAGACCCTAGCAGTTACAGTTCCGATAAGACCCTCTGTCAAACCTCTTAAAAAAAAAATGTTTACAGACCAACTATATTTGCATTACCACAATACCTCAACAGGCTGAAACTTTGGGTTTAGGAACCTCAAAACGTGTTTTGGCACTAAAAAGTGACCATCGAAAATTTCACCCGATTATTTCCTTCCTACAGGATAAGGAAAGTAACAAGGAACCAAGTTGATGAGACCACCAACAGGCTGAAACTTTGGGTTTAGGAACCTCAAAACGTGTTTTGGCACTAAAAACTGACCATCGAAAATTTCACCCGATTACTTTCCCTCCTACAGGATAAGGAAAGTAAAAAAAGAACCAAGTTGATAAGACCACCCGGTATAGTCAAATTAGTATAGGTGCCAAACTAATGACAGGTTACCAGTGTGTCAATAGAGGAGTATCAAATATGTTTGCACGGGGGTACGAATGAATTACTTTCGATATAGAGGGTGTTTAAAAAAATTAAAAATAGAATATACCCTGTTTATACTGCCAGAATGAGACTGAAAAGTCCCTTTACTCCCGCAGTCTAAACAAGGTCTTACTCGTATGTATTTGGTACAGAGGTCAATGCTGTCCAAAAGAGGAAATTGACCGAATCAGGACATAATGAGAGGTTCCGATCGGGAGTTCCTATAAAACACCAGTGTATCTGGGGAAGGTCAAATTTCTGGGTAAAGGAACTTGTTTATACTGCCAGAATGAGACTGAAAAGTCCCTTTACTCCCGCAGTCTAAACAAGGTCTTATGTATTTGGTACAGAGGTCAATGGCCGAATCAGGACATACATAATGAGAGGTTCCGATCGGGAGTTCCTATAACATACCAGTGTATCTGGGGAAGGTCAAATTTCTGGGTAAAGGAACCGAGGAAGACAAGGAAGAAAATATTTATTTTACTTACCTTATTTATGTCGATGTCGACTAAAAAGTCCCAATATGCCAGAAATAGACAGATGGTATAACCTAAGGGAATAAAGAGAAAGCGGACCAAACCAAAAAAACATACCATCATGGGTCCAATCCTAAAGTTATCCGGTATGGCCAAAAAAACAGCACTTTTGACACCCTGTATATAACTATCACAAGCTATAATTTGGGACTTCGTGTAATAGAAACAAACACCTTGCATATTGCGATCATTATCTTTTGAATAAATTATAGACACAGCGCCAAGTCTATACCAAGCTTCGGTGAATTTTGAATGGAGCTTTCTAGGAACTTTCAAAGTAATCTATGTACAGGAGAACCTCGATTATTTCAACTTCCATTATTTCAACTCTCTAGAGTCTAGATATTATTTCAACACAAAAATCCATTGTTTTTTTTTCTATCTTTCAACGGATATCCTATCTTATCAGAGGAAAAGATCATAGAAAGTGATCATTTCAACTACCCCCGGTCTCAATTAGTTGAAATAATCGAGGTTCTACTGTAGTACGTATTTTCAAAGTAATCTATGTATTATGTATGTATTTCCGGTAAGTTTGAAAGTAATACGGAAACACTCTATGGCTTTAGGGTAATTGGAACAAGTGCTGCACTTTTGAAGTCTCGACAAGTGTTTGGGCATAAAGTGTTGAACTGGTATTAGGAAGGTTGAAAATTTGTGTTTACTAAAAACTAGAAATGTAGCTGTAATTGGTTGTAGGTCAACCAATAGTGGTTGAAACACCTCAGTGATGTAGTGGTTAACATAATGGACTTTAGATTTGGAGGGAGTGATTCGAGACTGAGTCCTGATCATGAAATTGAGCGAAGTGAATCACCAATGGGCGAACGACATTTGTGACAAGCATTCGTGTTTAACACACTTATACAATAAGTTATAAATGTTGTAATTCGTTTCATAAGTGGAGAACTCCAAAGGCCACTAAACTGTAAAATGGCTATGGTCTTCCATTCCAAGGGTCGAAAGTCGGGCGTCGATTTGACACAATAATTGAGGCAATCAAAAAGTAAACATGGGTGGGTTTTGGGGGATAAAGTCAATATCAAAAATCAAATAAATAATTAATTATTAATCCATTGAAACTCCTAAAAAATGTAAAAATTGATTACAACTGTTGTACCCGTAACCTGTACCACCCATTCTATTGGTGGGGATAATCACCTATTGGGTATTTATTGACTCATTATCTACACGCGATGCCATAAAATTACCAGGTTACACATACAACCTGGTAGATGTGAGGCGTCAGAGAGTTCAAGTGTGATCAACACATGGCAAATTGGTTTTTGGAAACGCTCCTCAAAATCTGTTAAAGACCTACCTGTAAGTTTGTACAAAGCAAACAATTTTGTAAGCAGTAAAACTCCTGGAATATGGCAATCCAGTAAAACCGCTCCTCAAAATCTGTTTAAGACCTACCTGCAAGTTTGTACAAAGCAAACAATTTTGTAAGCAGTAAAACTCCTGGAATATGGCAATCCAGTAAAACCGCTCCTCAAAATCTGTTAAAGATCTACCTGTAAGTTTGTACAAAGCAAACAATTTTGTAAGCAGTAAAACTCCTGAAATATGGCAATCCAGTAAAACCACTCCTCAAAATGTGTTAAAGACCTACCTGTAAAGGTACGTATGTACAAAACAAACAATTTTCTGGAACCTGGAAGTGCATTGGCAATCATTTCACATAGAAGGCAATCAAGATGATAAGACTGGTTTCAGATGATAAATTATAAATATTATGTATTGGAGTAATGAGAGAGATGGAACAGATTACCTACTGAAGTAATCACTTGTATTGCAATATTATTACATACTTGTAACACAATCATAATTATAATAATTCTTCAGACTAATTATCAACAAAGAGTTTTCATTCATCCGTACACAGACAGACGATTCAGAATACTTAGTTAATACATAATCAATTCATAATACTTTCTTCATTTAAGAAATAATTAATTCAATAATAAATTTCTTTGTGTACTTGTTAAAGTGAAGTCAGTTTTATTATAATTAATTTGTGCCCTTGGTGAGGTAAAGTTAGATGTGAAGAGGTAACCTTTGTTAAGCATTGGTCAGATTACGGTCTTGATGATGGTAAATGTCGCCATTAGTTGCTATGCTAACAGTGATCGCGCGACAACCGAGATTTGATGAGGTGCAAAGAGACAAGACCAAATTGCCAATATAATTTCCCCATCCGTGGCACAAGCTCCGGCTTTTATGGATGGGTATACGATTTATTGAATATTTATTTATTTATTGTATTGAGAGATTTATATGGAATTTCCAACCTCTGCTCCGCTGAAGAGGAGAACCTTAAGAAGTGATGGCACTTCCAAGCAATATGCCGTCTAATCGACTACGCCACAACGGCCGTCACGCTAAGTACCAGATGGTCGCTTTAACGAAAACGCCACCAAGGCAGCCGTAGGGACATTTTCAACACTCGCATCAAGACTTTATTCCCTTTTTGAAGTCAAGACTTTGTTTCGTTTTGAAGTCAAGACGAGAACTGGTGAGAAGTTAAGTGAACTTTGAAATTTTTATCCAATTCCCACTTTCAACGCGTCCCTTGATTCCATCTTAGCTTTCCCTTGTATAAATTGTATTTTCTCGATGGAGTCGAAGGTATTTATTCAACAGGGTGGTTAAAACGAGAAGAGAATATTCCTTACTAATCCTGCCCGAAGGGCAAAAATTTCCAAATTCACCATAACTTCTGAATTCTAGAATATACACCTAGTTACACGAAGTACCTACACGTCAGCAGATTGAAGTTTTTCATTTCCCAGACACATATTATGCATGAACAAGACGCGATGAACAACTGAGGGAACTTTTTTCATTTCCTCTCTACAACTCTACATCAAATAAACACAGTAAACTTTTTCCCATGGAGAATCGCTCCAAAATCAATGGGTGGTCCACGGGTCTAATGATCTTTGGGGAATCATTTCACGATTGGTTCTATAATAACGTCAGATCAACATTAAGGTAACTTTGGATACACAATAAATGAGAAATTAGATGTTATGTTCCCCTTTCTTCAACGAAGATCAAGGTAATTTGGGCTAGTGAACCTTGGATTCTTGATTTTTTGAGTAATTGGAGCCTCGGAAAGAGAGTGATGAGAACATCACGCTGATCTCGCCCACAACTCGTTAAGCAACGTTGAGCACAGTTGGCATTTGGACGGGATTAACTGAGAATGTTAAGATAAATAATGATTAAAACTTGCAAACTAGGGCACAGCTCAATCAAACCGTCCAAACATATTGCTTATCTCTTGTTGAAATACAAATGAGATGTATATCAAGAGAGTGGAATATTGTTGTACACTCTACACTCAAGTCCAAAAATCCCGCTCGAAGGACCACTTTAATGTGACCAAACGCGCAGCTTTTGAGAGATGGGCTGAAATCGCAGCGGACGGGTGGCATATTGAGTTTTGACCTGATTTGACCTAAACTTGACGGATATAAATATACATACCTAACAAGTCCGAAATTTCGACAATTCTATTGTTCTTTTACCAGGAGGTTCCGTTTCCCTTGAGGGGGGAAAAACAATCCAATAACAATATCACACGCGTAAAAAAAGAGGACTCTGATCTCCAAGCCCCCTCATATACACACACACACACCCAGAATTTCCACCGAAAAGTGCGTTCACCCCAAAATCTCCCTCTCCAATGACCTTTGAAAGAGGGAGAAAGGCCATGATTAGGTAGGGACATTTTCAACACTCGCATCAAGACTTTATTCCCTTTTTGAAGTCAAGACTTTGTTTCGTTTTGAAGTCAAGACGAGAACTGAGAGGAGTTAAGTGAACTTTGAAATTTTTATCCAATTCCCACTTTCAACGCGTCCCTTGATTCCATCTTAGCTTTCCCTTGTATAAATTGTATTTTCTCGAAGGAGTCGAAGGTATTTATTTATTCGACAGGGTGGTTAAAACGAGAAGGGAATATTCCCTACTAATCCGGCCCGGAGGACCAAAATTTTATGAATTCAAAGCCGTATCTCTGGAGTCTGAAGTCTCTGGACACATTTTCCTACTAATCCTGCCCGAAGGACCGAAATTTCCAAATTCACCATACCTTCTGAATTTTAGAATATACAGTATACACCTAGTTACACGAAGTACCTACACGTCAACAGATTGAAGTTTTTCATTTCCCCAGACACATATTCTAGACGAACAAGACGCGATGAACTGAGGGAACTTTTTTCATTTCCTCTCTACAACTCTACATCAAATAAACACAGTAAACTTTTTTCCCATGTAAAAAACAACGATTTATCTTTTAGGGAAAAGAACACAGGATCCTTGTCTGCATTAAACAACTCAGCAGACAAAAAAAAAGAGAGAAACAACAGAGTGTTGAAAATGCACAATAATGGTTTCCTAGCGTTTGAAAAATTCAATAAAACAAAGTACCTTTGTACCTACGTACACTTATCTCAACAAAATTTTCATGAAAAAAAGTGTTGGGCAATTTTTCAAACCCACCCTATACATTGTTCCTACCCTTTTTTCCGATATCCCCCCTCTCCCTCACTTCTGTAGGTAAATCCCTTCACCCCTGTGTTTTCATCCAGGAGAGAGAGAGAGAGAGAAACGGAGTTTGCCTTAGCTCCTGGGTTGTTTTTTTAATAGCATGAAATTGTATTTTTGACTCTCCTCCCCTCACTCTCACGCTCACTCCACTCTCTCTCTCTCTCTCTCTCTCTCTCTCTCTCTCTCTCTCATACAGAGAGAGGGAGAGGGGTTGGAGTTGATATGTCCTTTTTATGTCAATGAGGATGACGCCAGTTACCAACTACTTCGTACTTCAATGAGAGTCAGGAGTGCGTACGTGTACTTTCTCCTCTCTTTCTCTCTACTTTGTCTCTCTTCGCCTCTCTTTCTCTCTCGCCATCGCCCGTGTACTTCTCCTCTCTTTCTCTCCTCCCTCACGTCTCTCTCCTCGTTCCTTACTTTCTCCTCTCTCTCTTTCTCCTCTCTCCTCTCTCTCTCTCTCTCTCTCTCTCTCTCTCCTTTCCCTTCCTTCTTTATTTCTCTTTCTTTCTCTTCTAAACCCCCCCCCTCGTCCTTAGTTCGCAAATTTCCTATCCATCCCTATCCGTCTCCTCTCCTTTTCCTCTCTCCCTCCTCCTCCACTCGTTCCATCCGAATCTCATTCCTTATGGCCCCATCCACTTCCACCTCTTCTAACTCTCTTCCCCTTCCTCCTCCCCATCATATATACAAACCTCTTTAAGTAAAACCCTCCCCTACAAATCAATGTGCACATAC
>NW_007382073.1:0-855 GCF_000475195.1 Diaphorina citri | reverse complement strand
GGTGCACATTTTTCTAAGACATTCCAGGACTCCAGGTAGTGGGAAGTAAGAGGAGAAAGAGGAGGAGAGAGGGGAGGAGAGGGATTAGGAGGGCAGGAGGAGAGAGGAGGGGGAGAAAGAGAGGAGGGAGAGAGGGAGAGAGTCTAATGCTTGGAAGCAGTGAGGTGGAGCAAGGTTTACAGGAAGCGTAAAAAAAAAAAAAAAAAAAAAATGGAAGGAGAGAAGAAAAAAAAGGAAACATACAGAGATAGAAAAAAGAAACGAAGGGAATAAAAGAAAAAGGTGTCTCAATAAAATAAAATAAAATGTATGGATGTGATGACATCACTTTTTCAAAAGAAACAAAAGGTATTCTGTTGATACATAATTAAAATTATTTAATAAATAAACCTGAACTAAAAGCATAACATATTATCTACACATTACTATGTACTTACATATTACATAATTATGTATCTCAACTAGAATAATAATGTTCGTAATTTTGGATGTGTGTTTTGCAAATACATTATTTTACATTAGTGTGTACCTATATTTTAGGCTATCAGGAATTTGAGGGTTTAATAAGAGTAAAGCCCACTGTAGCCCAATGATGTTATGTTTTCATTTCACAATTACACAAAATGGGGGAGATGAAGGGAAGAGAAAGGGAGATGAAAGGAAGATGAAAGGAAGAGAAAGGGAGATGAAAGGAAGAGAAAGGGAGATGAAAGGAAGAGAAAGGGAGATGAAAGGAAGAGAAAGGGAGATGAAAGGAAGAGAAAGGGAGATGAAAGAAAGAGAAAGGGAGATGAAAGGAAGAGAAAGGGAGATGAAGGGAAGAGAAAGGGAGATGAAGGGAAGAGAAAGGGAGAT
>NW_007382072.1:0-9541 GCF_000475195.1 Diaphorina citri | reverse complement strand
CCAGTGAGCACCCTTAGTTTTGGCCTTAATAAAGCTCTTGCAGAAGAGTCTGAGTACTCCAGTAGTGCAGTTGTCATTAGTTTCATAATTAAGGAATCTGCGGAGGTTTCAATTACATTCCTAGATTTCCTAACAGTAAAATTACATAATTGAGTCAAAGAAAGACCATTTGTAAAGGAGTGTTTACACTATCACTATGGTCGCCATGACCTGATATACGTACGTCCACAACTCCACACTGTCTTGTTAATACCTCTACCAGCAAGACTTCCAGTCTTGGAGTCATGGAATACTGTGATCAATGTCTTGGATCAGGAATATTGGACCAAAGTCTTGTAAAAATCGCTGGCAAAAGTGTTAATAAGTTTTACAAATATTAAAATGAAATAAAAAGAACTTCCAGAGGTTCTTTTTCTGTGTGTGTAGTCGGGTGTAGAGTTCTCATATGTTCGAAAGCAGATGTTATTGAAATCTGTCAAGTCTCCGATGATGATGTTATTTCATAGATTTCCTAACTCCAGTCAGAGGATCATATTTGTGGGCGGCACGTTTCGTGTGCAGAATTGGAGCTGACAAGTCTCCGATGATGATGTTATTTCATAGATTTCCTAACTCCAGTCAGAGGATCATATTTGTAGGCGGCACGTTTAGTGTGCAGAATTTCACCTCCAATTGTCCTTTGTCTTGTAAGCTGGGATTTTAGGGCAAAAATTACTCCTCCATGTAGGTTTCTTGTAGTGGCGTATATACTTTTTGGGCCACCCTCCCCCAAGGTTTGGCGGGGCCCCTAAGTGCCTGTACCTTCGGGGACATCGGAGTTGAGATATAGGCCAGTAATTTCCTGACATTTTCTGTGGGACAGAATCACTTACTCTTGTTCGTCGTTTTTTTACTTTATATGGTATTTTATTTTTTTTATTTCATTATTATTATTATTATTTTTTTTTTTTTTTCAAAAAATTGATAATTCACTACATTTCCTTTTATCCACTTTAGGAACATTCACTCCAAGTTTGTGCTGGTAACTATATCAATGAATGGAGGATAAACGAGTTAATTATATCAATATCTGAATGAGTGAATGTTTATATTTCATATCCTTAATACTTAATAGAGATAGACCAATTAGAGGAAACTAATATATTAGTTACTATAGTTCTCTAATTATTCCTGTGGTTATCAACTTATCATACATACGTTCTATGCTTAGCCACAACACAAAGAACAATGCATTAACTTTTGGCTCATGAGGGATAACCCTTTTTGCTAAGGTCAAATCAAGAGGCATTAGCTGTTATCTGAGATTATGCCCATCAAATAAGGAAACGTGCGTTTTCTAAAGAGCCGCCAATTGCAAGAACCACTGTGGAAAAAGCAAATGTGTATTGATAATAATAGAAGTATCCAGATAAAAGGCGCACTACTTGTTTGCTAAAAACGAAACACACTAGTTTTGTTAACCAAACAAACAGCGTTAATCCACCCGGTTTCAACAGAACTTGAATCACTTAATCCCCCAACATCTGACCAATGAACCAATGTATACTGGAGTGCAAAAAATTGGGGACAGTTCGCATGCCGTCCATTCTTTTACTCTGACAGCCTTTTCTGAATGCTTCAAAAAATATGTCGAATTTTGGCCTAATATCAGAAGACAACTAGATATCGCCTTTGGTATTCTAGTGGTCTTTGGTATTCTATGGAGATATAGTATTCCTATGGAGATATATATTTTTTTTTTTTTTTTAGAGGTTTGATAGAGGGAACTGTAACTGCTAAGGTCTTATCGTCCCGAAATAGAAGAGAGAAGGAATACAGGATAGGGGAGAAAGCCAGGCCGTTCCAAGAAACGAACATTATCCCGTCAGGGATAAAATCCGCCCCGGGCGGGAATCGAACCCGCGCCTAGCGGCTTACCAAGGCAGACGAACTACCAACCCAAGCTAACTCAGGCTGGCTATGGGGATATTGTTGATAATGTAAAAAGTTCGAAAAGTGAATCTATCCTGATTCCTGAATTTTATTCACTCGAATGTATTAAAAATTTAAAATCGTGTGGAGTGGTCTCAATGGATCTTTGTCACCTCAGCTGGGAGAGATCTCCGGATTAAGCGCGACAACGAAAAACTGATGAAAGAAAGAAAGATTGGTGAAAGATGTTGAAACGTTAGGTCAAAACAAGAACTTAATTCCAGGAAGGATTGATTCAGAAGAGATTTGAGATCGATACTAGGACTGTAGGTAGGTATTAGCTTTTATTAGCCTACTTACAGCACAAGAAACATTTGTTTCTCCAACAGTTGTGAACAGTTGCGGAAATGTTGGGCAAAACAAAATGGTTTGGTTTCGAATGTTGACCAACGTTCAAGATGAAATCTAAATCACAAGAAAAGACCAAGAAAAATATTTCAGAAATACCTAAGGTCCAAAAGGTTAAAAAAAAAGTCGCATACCTAAGATTGTGTGGAAAAACATTTCTGGATTGCTGAGAAACCAATTTTCTGGAAATGTTGCCTTAGGTCTATAGGGGTACCTACTAGGCCATTAGACAAGGTGTATTTCTGACTCCCAGCTTACTCTTGGGCAACCGTGCCTTTAATTTCGTTGATGGAAATGGTGCAACGCATGCAAAGCCTATGTACACATAAAATTTTGAATAGGTTTGAATTGGGCGGTACCCATTTTGCCACCAGGGAAAAGGAGGAGAGTCCTGTACCTAATGAATTTGGGAGCACCACTTTCTTTCGTTGTATAATATAATGGCAAAAAAAAATCGAGCGCCCTGTTACCATTTACTTTTTTCCCATAAGGGATGGTAAAAGAAAAAAAAAAAAAAAAAAAAAAAAAAAAAAAAAAAAAAAAAAAAAACTACGAGTATTTTGGAACCCAAGAAACGGTTAAAATATTAACGGTCTGTCAAACCATCGCGTCGAGTCCCGTTGGAACGTGTGTGGCCGAAAAAGCTTGAGACCGCTTTATCTCAGACGGTCTGACAGATCTAGGCCTCAAGCTTTTAGTTACACACGCTCAGACTGTCTGAAAGACCAAGGTCTCTCAATTTGAGCGCGGGTAGCGGACATTAGATGACTAGGCCCATATTACGTATGTATTGGCATTCGCACATTCGCCTGAACTTCGCATTCCTACATCCAAGCCACCTTTTGTGCCTACACACCTATATCTATTTAGGTAGGTAATTTATAGACAGACTCTTCCATTGTTCTCTGCTTCTATTTTCATATTGGGTAGAGAAAAAAGCTCGAGAGCCTGTGAGCATACAATTCTACATACGGAAACACAACGGGAAACGGTGAAAATTTTCTAGGTGCAAAAACGAAACAGTAAGTACAGAGGGATAATATATGTATAGGTATGTAGGTACCTGCCTACTTTTTTCCTACCTATTGTTTATCATTATACCGGGTTGACGAAAGCTGATGTAATAAAAAATGTAGTTTATTCCTGTAAAAATCCAGGAGTCTAGAGAATCCTATCCCATAGAGCTATTTCATGAATCGCACTTCATTTCAAAGAGTTTGACTTCAAAATTAGTTCAACTTCTACTGTCCTCGAGGGCTGGACAAAGGAACCACTGGACAAAAGGACAAAAAGACTTGAATTGGACTACAAAATATAGGGAATTATGCAAAGATTTGCTCTGTAATTAGTAAGTATGTAAGTAGGTACCTATGTACGTAAGTAGGTACGTTATAGCTGCTGTGAAGTACGGAAAAATTAAATGTAAAATTCCTTAAGGAACTGTTGTGTTCTTTATATGAAATCGAGCCTCCTTAATTAGAATAGAATTAGAATAATTAGTGTTGTTCCTGCAACAATCCTCGATCAATCCTGGATTCTAAGAGCACTACATGATATGTGCGGATTAAGCTGTTCTTCATTGTAGTGAAGCCATGTTGTCCGTTGATTTTCCTTGAACTTGTCTTAATTATATCAATATCTGAATGAGTGAATGTTTATATTTCATATCCTTAATACTTAATAGAGATAGACCAATTAGAGGAAACTAATATATTAGTTACTATAGTTCTCTAATTATTCCTGTGGTTATCAACTTATCATACATACGTTCTATGCTTAGCCACAACACAAAGAACAATGCATTAACTTTTGGCTCATGAGGGATAACCCTTTTTGCTAAGGTCAAATCAAGAGGCATTAGCTGTTATCTGAGATTATGCCCATCAAATAAGGAAACGTGCGTTTTCTAAAGAGCCGCCAATTGCAAGAACCACTGTGGAAAAAGCAAATGTGTATTGATAATAATAGAAGTATCCAGATAAAAGGCGCACTACTTGTTTGCTAAAAACGAAACACACTAGTTTTGTTAACCAAACAAACAGCGTTAATCCACCCGGTTTCAACAGAACTTGAATCACTTAATCCCCCAACATCTGACCAATGAACCAATGTATACTGGAGTGCAAAAAATTGGGGACAGTTCGCATGCCGTCCATTCTTTTACTCTGACAGCCTTTTCTGAATGCTTCAAAAAATATGTCGAATTTTGGCCTAATATCAGAAGACAACTAGATATCGCCTTTGGTATTCTAGTGAATATAAAAAAGAGCGAATTCAGGATACGAAATTTATGAAGGATAAGATGGAAAAGAGATTGCGGAAAAATGGTTTAAAGAAGAAAAGACGAGGAAAAAAGATGAAGTGGAAAGAAGAGCGAAGAAGAAGTGGGTGGAGAAGAAGGAAAATACTCAGGAAATGAATAATGAAAATAAAAATAGACAGAATAATGATAGATAATACGATAAAAATGATAAGACGAGGACAAGAGAAGTATTATAATTTGAAGAGGATAATATCAAAGTACAAAATGAGATAAAAGAGAATAGAATAACTTCATTTGAAAAATATCACTCCAAAGTCCAAAAGGCCAAAATGCAACCGCTTAGGTATGCATAATGGGGACAATTTTATGAAAAATATTATTGTTATTTTTAGAGATGTAAATGAAAACGAAGGTATCATCTACTAGTGTTTTTACACTTTTATCTCCGTTGTCTACGAAATCAGAAAAGTAAGTAATTTTACCAGATTATGGAAGCTCTTCAAGTTCCATGCAAAGAACACAACTGTTGCAAAATGTATACGAAACGGGAGAGAGAGAAGCAAATGGGGAACACAAAAAGGTTTAAGTCCCTCCCGTAATGGGAATAAATCAAATATTCATACACGGAGGGCAACTGAAAATTTCTCCTTCTGATTATTTAAGCTTTTTAAACATTTTTTAAGCAATTTATTATGTATGTGACTCGCTAAATGCTGTAATGCCTTTGTTAGTGTACCTACCTCAAACCCTATTGTGGAGCTCTACCAGGTCGGTACACTGCGAATGGATAATATTTCATTTTTTATACAAAGAGCTAACGAGTACCCACCTCCTCGGATGTGTGGCCAGGGAGAATGGTCTTTTGAACATTTCACACACATGAAAAATGGTTTTGGGGATTAGGAAATAATAGTGACGTTGCAATCTGCAACACAGGGAAAGTTCCAGTGCCCCAGTGACCTTATCCAAATTTCCCTGGTGAGGCAGTAGCGCTTTCGACCAATGCTGATGCAATGATGTTCAAAAATGAGGCCATTTGCTGTATATGAAAGGCCGCCCTTTCACTATCACGTAGACCTGACAGGTATGCCTCAACAAGTGCGCCTGTCAGGTCTGCCTGACAGTGAATTTCCGGCCTAACAGATCAAATATGTTCCTCAACATTGCTACTGAGCTAGTGACTAGTGATAGATCTTGAATGTGTACGTACCTACTATTTAACAGTAGTAAATCACCAATTATCTATATTTACTGAACATTAGGCGATTTTAGAGTAAGAATATGGATATCGAAACAAAGTGCAAAGGTGAAGGTTTCAAATTCAAAACACACCTTATTCGCAAAAGTGTAGTATCTGAAGTATCTCAGATAGAAAAACATAATTATCATGTGAAGAAAACTCCCCCTCATATACAAGAGTAGACTAGTAGAGTAATGATATACCGGTTATATTGCAGATATTGGTAAGCGTGCTGCGATCTAGCGGGGTTTGTGTGCAACTTGTGTAAACTCCACGTGATCTTCAAGATGGAAAGAGAACCGGTTGTTATGAGCATGCGTATAATGCCAGTGAACACAGAGTGTAGCTGACTTTAGGATTCACATATGAAAAGTTTTTTTTTTTTTTTTGCTCTGATGAAATCTTTAATCTCATTCACACGTCACACGAAAAGATCCAAGTTTTGGCATGATTTTTCAAGTCTTTAACAATGTTCTTCAGCTTCTGATGTACGACAGAGTTTGCTTTTTTTTTAATTCATCAGGTTTGTCAGTGGTGGTTCTTCTGGTAGTGATCTTTCATGTTCGTGGTAGAAGATTTCAGTCGTTTTGTGAAATCTAAAGTACAAATAAGTCTAAAAAGAGTCTGAGGAAGAGACATTTTCATGCCATCCATGAAATCTTTAATCTCATTCACACGAAAAGATCCAAGTTTTGGCATGATTTTTCAAGTCTTTAACAATGTTCTTCAGCTTCTGATGTAGGTACGACAGAGTTTGCTTTTTTTTAATTCATCAGGTTTGTCAGTGGTGGTTCTTCTGGTAGTGATCTTTCACAAGTTCGTGGTAGAAGATTTCAGTCATTTTGTGAAATCTAAAGTACAAATAAGTCTAAAAAGAGTCTGAGGAAGAGACATTTTCATGCCATCCGTCAGATTCAAAAATGCTGGGGAAAAAATTCCAATACACCTACAAGTAACAAGAAATCCCCCGGAGGTGAAATCATAAACATTGGCTGGATGGGAAATTGTGCTAACAAGGAAATGAAAAATGTAAATTTTGTTGGATAAAAAAATGATAAATATTTTATTAAGATCTATTTATCTAAATAATTTCAGTTTTTCAATTGAGATTAGACTGTAGCTAGGTTATTTCGTGAAAAATCTATATATCTTAATACATACATAATAAGTGGGTAGCTAGGGCGAAAGGGAAATGACACATTAGAAGCCATCTTATTTCAATCAAGTCAAGATTGGCACCAATGTTTTCCCGGAAACAAGGGACAGCATCAGGTGCAAAGCATTAGGATCCCCAAAATTCCCCCCTAATCCATCAGCAAGATACTCACTAGGGATATATGATCACACTCATTAGATCCGAGTATTATTGATGAGTCCATTTTTATTCCATTTGGGAAATTGAGGAAATTTATGGCCTTAGCAAACTGTATACTGTGGACTGTGGAGTGAGGGAGGGGGGGGATGAAAATTCCTCGCGCAATCACAAATGATTTCCCGAAACTTTTACGAAAACATTAAAATCCTGGAGAGGGTTCCGTGTTGAAAATAATAATCGTGTATGACAGTGGTGTAGGGTGAGCTTTTCAAAAAGGGAAAACTTGTATAATTGTAAATTATGTAAATACATCTACAGATCCCGATGCCGGTAGTTTTAGAACTAGGCCCGTCCCATATTGGAAACGTAGTCGCAAGACTTTTAACAGTGACGCGTAGTCGCCTGAAAAACTAAACCTATGGAAATTATAATGTAAAGAGAAGAAGATACAATTTTATATTTACAAAACATAATTATTAACATAAATATAGAGTCACTATTATTTTCATAAGTTTGGTTTTTCAGGCCACTACGCTTCCACCCTAAAGGTTGAATAGGTGGTAAATAAATGGGGTTAGAATAATCTGTAGAGGAAGGAAAGCGGTGTTTCCCCAGCTTTCATAAGGATTACGCCACTGATGTTCCAGGGGTTGGGAAAATAATGATTGTTAACAAGATGAAATGAGTGATTCTTCTAATACATCTGAACATCTTTTTTAAACAATTTTTTTCCTTTCTAATAATGATTGTTAACAAGATGAAATGAGTGATTCTTCTAATACATCTGAACATCTTTTTTAAACAATTTTTTTCCTTTCTTTTTTTTATGAAAAACACGACACATTTTTTCGACAGCATTTGCTCCTAATTAGGCATCGAACAGAAACAAGATAACAAAAATAAGATAACACAAATCAGATGCACTTGAAGTTAAGTACACGGAAAAAGAACTCCCTTCTGGTGATGTAATTATTGAAAGTTAAAAAAGATAATGCTTCTAAAAATACAAGCTTTTTTAATGAGGGTTGGAGACACTCTGTAAGATTTGGCTACCCCACTTCTTTAGGTAAGGTCATGTTATTAGCTTGAAAAATATAAAGGGTTGTCTTACTCAAGACACTCTGTAAGATTTGGCTACCCCACTTCTTTAGGTAAGGTCATGTTATTAGCTTGAAAAATATAAAGGGTTGTCTTACTCGCTGTGAGTGATTGTGTTGGTGGCGTACTTTGGTTTCCACACCTATGATGAAAAGGAAAAACCCTCATATGAACTCCAAAAACCAAAAAATTCTATAAGAGAAACCAGAGAAACAATGTTTTTCTTTGGGTCAGTGTGCTCCAAGTGAAAAAAAAAACATTAATTTGTTCAAAAATTCACATTAAATCTTCAAAAAATACGGCAAAGTTGAGTATGTAAAATACCGACTTTAGTAAAAAAATTTAGCAATGAACATCGAGTTATCACAATGATTCCACGGATGCCATGGAGTCATAAAAGAACCTATTGGATTATCAAAGCTTAAAATTATTTCAAACTTTTCAAGATCAAATCGGATGTCATTTGCTGTCCGCCAGCCTGTGTCAACGCATTTCGGTGTATGAGTAATAAATGGGCATGTACCCATTTATTTTCCTTTCTGATTAAGATGTCACGAGCTTCAACCCCTCTGACAATCAAACTGATCCCATCTTTCTCGCCCTCTTCCAGGATTTTTTTTTTATGTTTTTTATGAGCATGTGTTTCTCCAACAACCCCTAAAAAACATTGTGAGTAGTGGAATGTTTGTACAGAGGGGGAGGCGATCCCTAGATTCCCTGATCCTTGCCCTTGTTGATAAATGAGGAGTCGAGAGCGATATAGTTTTAACTTTTTAAGGGATTGTTCTCAAAGAGGTTGAATAATTAAATGTTTGGAATTTTGTATGATGTCAGTATCGTTTAAATCTTTGGAATTTTGTATCATTTCAGTGCCACTCTCGTTATAATAAATTTATATTGCTGTAATTACGAATTACCCAACATGGGTTATCTTCGAGATTATCCATTTGTTTTGTTATTTAGAAATCAAATATCTCCTGATCATTATACCTACTCAGAAGTAGATATTTAATTAACACAATTATTCTACGTGCACGTGTAGCCATCTTTAGTTTTTGGAAAAACTCTTTTTCCCTTTGTATTATTTACCTATTTGTACCTACCTACATATTTGAAAATTTAATTTTTTTAGGAATTCCTGGAAAAGGTAATTAATTTCAAATAATGGATTCTAATGACAATTCACATAATCATTTTTATGTATTTTTTTCAAAAGAAACGTAATACAAACAAGCTGGGCCCGTCCCTCCGGGAATTATTTAGCCCGTAGTTTATTCGATCAGTACCTATATGTACCTACCTAATT
>NW_007382071.1:7925-9615 GCF_000475195.1 Diaphorina citri | reverse complement strand
TCAAAACATCAATGGGAGTCTCCGAAGAGTTTCAAATATCAAAAGGAGTGAGACAAGGTTGCATAATTTCACCCCTACTTTTCAACATCTATGTCGAACACATTATCAAAGAGTCAATCGGGCCTCAAGAACTTGGCATAAAGATAGGCAATCGTATCATCAACAACCTAAGATACGCTGATGACCTTGTACTAATATCAAACTCAAAAAACAACCTGACAGAATTAATGAAGAAACTCTATGACAAATCAAAAGAATACAGTATGAAGATCAACATCAAGAAGTCAAAACTGATGAGAGTTAGTAAGAAAGAAGGAGCTAAGATGAACAGTATAGTTATTGACAGTGAAATCTATGAAGAAGTAATGCAGTATAAATACCTGGGATCAGAGCTAACCAAAGACATGAGATGTGAAGTGGAAATCAAAAAGAGGATCGGCATGGCAAAATCGGCTTTCTGGAATCACAGGGACATGATGCGAAGAAATGTCTCCCGTAACACTAAACTCAGACTACTCAACACCTATGTATTTTCAATCCTTACATATGGTTGCGAGTCTTGGACATTGAATCCAACTCTAAGTCAAAGAATACAATCCTTTGAAAACTGGTGTTACCGCCGCATGCTAAAAGTGAGCTGGATAGATAAAGTAAGAAATACAGAGATACTAAGAAGAATGGGTAAAACAAGATTTGAATGGCTGAACACAATAAGAGACAGGAAGCTGAGATTTGCAGGCCATGTGATGAGAGGGTCAAGTCATTCTTTATGTTCTATGATTCTTCGTTACCCATTTCTGTTCTAAACTTACCGACTTGTGTTATTCTCTGCCTTCGACTCTAAACGTCCAGTACACTACTCTCCCAGTTCGCACTCAACTACGACCCTACATTACCTTCCACTTCAACCTTACCTTCTCTGGCACCCTTCTGGCTCCTCTTACACCACCCTACTACACGGACCTTACCGAGCTCAAGTTAGTTCCTTCTCAAGGTTTTGGGATCGAGTTCTTTTCTTTGGCAAACGTTGCGACAATACGACGAAACTACTCTAACCCTGGTAGCTAGAGCTATACGATGGACTACTACTACTACTTCCGTTTATTTTCCTTTTTCTTTGAAAAGAGTACTCAATGAATAAAAGTAAGGAAGTCTTAAGCCATCCGGATGTAGAGAGAGAGAGACGAGAAAAAGAAAGAAAAGAGAGTGTAAAATAAATAAAAAAGGAGGAGTTTAAGAGAGAGAGAGAGAGAGAGGAGAGAATTGGAAAACTGCGGATGTCAAACACTCTCTCCTCCTCTCCTCTCTCTTTAAAACTCCTCCTTTTTTATTTATTTGTACACTCTCTTTCTCTTTCTTTTTCTGTCTCTCTCTCTCTACATCCAGGATGGCTCTAAAGACTTCCTGTACTTTTTACTTATGAGTACCTTTTCAAAGAAAAAGGAAAAATAAAACGAAGTAGTAGGAGTAACGTAGTAGCCTCAGCTACCAAACGGTTAGAGTAAGGTTTTCGTCGTCATTGTCGCAACGGTTTGCCAAAGAAAAGAACTCGATCCAAAACTTGAGAGGAAACCTAACTTAGAGATCGGGTAAGGGTCGTGTAGTAGGGTGGTGCGTAAGAGGAGCCAGAGGGTGACCAGAATGAAAGTGAAGGTGAGTGGAAGGTAATGGTAGGTCGTAGTTTGAGGGC
>NW_007382071.1:0-3817 GCF_000475195.1 Diaphorina citri | reverse complement strand
TCGCCCTCGACTCCTACCCCTCGCCCTGCAACAAGGTCTCCCAGATAACTCCTTTACTTCTTCCTAACCGTTCCTATGTCACAACACCCCTCCAAACCAGACGGCCCCCAGGGCCCTAGGGCCCTTGTTCCACGTAATGGAAGGGTGGATTGATCCGACCACATAAATAAATAATAATAAAAAAGAAAAAAAAAAGAGAGAGTGAAAAACTATGAAAACAAACAAATCCCAGTATCCACCTCCATTGTTATATGGCCCTCAGTGTTGTTAAGATTTGTTGTTCCTACCGCCCAAGTAAAACCCTGTGGTATGCGGTGTAAGTGGAGGTATTGTTGTGGGAAGGTGTGGGTCTTGTGTAGACACAATAGTACAAGTCTTACTACTAGTATGTCCGGTGAGACACAAATGTCCATTCTGAAAGGTAATAAAAAATAAAGGTCTCGTAGTTATTGTGCCCGGACGTTATTGGGGTTTACACTAATTTTCAACCGAACGTTGAGAGTCCAGAAAGTAAACGTCCGGTCCCCGGTTCCATTTACCATGGTTCTCTTTGCTTTGTTTGTTACCTGCAAGGGTACTGTACTTCCCGGTTCCATTACTATTGTTCTTTTGCTTTGTTTGTTACCTGCAAGGGTACTGTACTTCCCGGTTTCCAATATTACTATTGTTCTCTTTGCTTTGTTTGTTACCTGGCAAGGGTACTGTACTTCCCGTGTTTCCATCACTATTGTTCTCCTTTGCCCTTTGTTTTGTTACCTGCAAGGGCTCCGTACTTAATATGTATGCTACCTCCCTCTATCCATGTCTTTCCCCTTTCTTATAAGAAGTATTGATACTGAATTTTCTCGAACTACCAGTTGGGTATTGTCCTCCTTTTATACTTAAGTAGTCAAGTAGACCAATGACTTTTTGAGTTATACGGTTGTGTAGTTCGGTAGTTTCTAGAGGGCACAGCCGTTTTCTTCTATACTGTGCAGGAGTGGTCTAGCCATTCTGGCGAGGAAAGGAGTTGACGTTTGTTTCCGCCGCATCGTTAGGATTTCTTTCGTTCTTGAGAATTAAACTGTTTGCAGGTTTTTACTTGAACTTGGTCGGCGTCTCCGGTTCTTTGACTTTTTGAAGAGGGTACCTGAAACAACCTTGTCTTTCTTCACTTCCGTTCTTCTCACCTCCTAATGGTAAACAGATACCTACAAGGTGTTTAACGATGCACAGCCTCTATTACTTTGTTCAGGTTCAGGTTTTGTGGAATAATAGTGTTGTCTGTTGCTGTTAAGATTATCTTATCTTATTCTTATATGAACAATAGTACGAGCTTACTCTGATTTGTAGGGCAAATGGGGTCGTCAGATTTGTTCCAAGCGCATAAAATACCCCAAATTTGTATTCATGATTACTGTATTACAAATGTTGCTCTGGAACGAATTTATAGTTTTCTCTCTTATTTCTCTTTTCCTCTTTTTTTTTTTTTTGTGACATTAAAATGTTTTTTAATTAAGTAATGTGTGTTAGCGAGTTTATTTCAAAATAAAGCTAGTTAAAATAACTAATTTAATATTAATCAGTATTTTAAACTACTTTATTTTTTTACCTTTTTCGTGTGGATTATCGAGTTGGACGGACCCACGATCACCAGTGCTTGCGGAGCGGAATCATTTTATGTCCCCGCCGCGCCAATAAATGAAAAAACTTCGAACTAATTTTTTTTCGACAATAAAGAAACTTGACTACTAATTAGACTTAACCCCCACATAGTTCCTTTACACCCTCTAAAGGCTTGAAAATACTTCCAAAATTCTCAGGGGTAAGTTATACTGCTGGCGGTAACTGCTATGTAAGACCTCCTGCTAAAGACTCTACGAAGATGAAAAGGTTGAACGCGGTGGTCCGATACGCGCGGATAAAGCGCCGCTCTTACGAATCATGGGGCAATCAAAAGGCAGTTTAGGTACAAATCGTTACTAAAAGATTCTGTAACTTCTAAAGATTCGTGTTGTAAATGGAGCTTTATCCGCGTATGGACTAACGGTTACAACCTTTTCATCTCGCTTTAAAGTCTTTAGCTGGAGTTCTTACCATAAAGTTACGCCAGCAAGTAAACTTACCACCTGGAAGTTGAAGTTTGAGTATTTTAGTTTAGAGGGTGTAAAGAAACTATTAAGTCGTAATTTAGTAGACAATTGCTTATTGTCGAAAAAATTAGTTTCAAAGTTTTTTCATTTATGACTTCGCGCGTGGGACGTTCCTATCTTTCAAACTCTCCCTTTCCGAGGCTGTCAGCAACGGCCTGTTTGCTAACTAATCCCCTCCCTCCTTCCTTATCCTTCTCCTCATCCCATCCCTGAGCGAGTGTGACTGTGATGCTGTAAGCGCCCTTGAGTGTGACTGTGATGTACTGCTTGGGCCTGTGAGTGTGACTGTGGTGTGATGTTTGTGCCCGTGAGTGTGCCTGATTTGTTGATTGCGTCCGTATATCTGTGCGTATGTAAAGTGATGGGTATGAGATCACCTATATCTCTACCATGTGCTGCTCCCATCTCTGATCTGCCTTCTCATACCCTGCTCTTACTACTCAATCTTTTTTCTTCTTCTTCTTCTTCTTCTTCTTCTTCTTCTTCTTCTTCTTCTTCTTCTTCTTCTTCTTACTTTCATAGTCACCTAGGTACTATTGTTTTATTATTATCATTCCTTTTTTTTTTTTAAATTAATTAATCAGGGTGTTTACTATGTAAAATGTACCCCCATAATGTATCAAATATATGAGACCTTGGTTAGACTGCGGGGGAAAAGGGACTTTTCAGTCCTATCCCAGCAGGATAAACAAGGTATATTCTATTCATATGAGACCTTGGTTAGACTGCGGGGGAAAAGGGACTTTTCAGTCCTATCCCAGCAGGATAAACAAGGTATATTCTATTCTATTCTTGTAAGCACTAGGTCGCGGGTCCGATTCCCGCCCGAGGCAGATTTTTATCCTAAATGTTGTTTTTGTTGTTGTAGCGGCTTTAACTTTCACCGAATGGTGTTGGCAGAGTAAAGAAAAGACATCTTTTTGTATCTGCCATACACTGGTCTCTGGCCATGTTTAATTGGCTCATCCTGAACCGCAGTCAACCATCGTGAGGACTTGTACTTATTCTTTAAAAGCAGGGAGAACCCTTTGAAACTACCAGCTAGCTAGGCTGGTTAGGGTTAGCTGTTCTCCTCCCTGTTTATAGTCCCACAGCCAGACGCTAGTCTACTCTCTGTTTAACGTCCCCTAGCCAGACCATTATCCTAAATAGATACGGTTCGTTTTCGAAACGGCTGGCTTTCTCCTATCCTGTCTTCTTTCTCTCTTCGATTTCGGTACGATAAAACGTTAGCAGTTATAGTTCCCACTATCAAAACTCAAAAAATATTTTCTCCAAGGAAAACCGTCATGTCAAAACTTGGACCTCACTTCATTGGGTTAATAACCTTTAGCCCACTTGTAAGACACTTGCTAGTCACACAGAAGGTCCTGGGTTCGATGCCCACCATCAACAAAAATTTGCCCTCGTTATTTGCTTGCAAATATATCAACAGGGTAATTTCTGGTGTTATTGTGTTGACCTAGCACCTAAATGGGAAGTATTGTGTCTCTTATCGCCCATCTGATGATTGCTACAAAATAAAAACGGCGGTGAAACACTACCATTCTTCAAATAATATCAATGTCTTACACAAGCCATAAGCTTATAAGACATTGATACACTACCTATTAATATCATTGGAATGTTATAAATATGTAGTGTTATGAAATAAATACCTACCTGCCTTTATTGGTAAAAAAAAA
>NW_007382070.1:0-9618 GCF_000475195.1 Diaphorina citri | reverse complement strand
ATTTCTTCAATTTGTAAAAGAATATTCTTCATTGTACCTACCTGGGTATAGATAGATAATATCTACAAGTGGTACGTACGTGCTTAGGTCGGAAATTAGTTAATATTGTGTCTGAGACGGTGCACCTTTAGGTGACAGGGCTGTTTTGTATTACTATTCTCATCTAGGTACTTTTTACGTAGATACATAAGACTGAGGGTTTTTACTTCTTGGTCATCTTTCATAGTTTGATCAGGATGTTATTATGTTCCAGCCTCTATTTTGGTTTATTTCTCGATGTCTTGTTAACATTTAATCACTGTACAAACTGTACATTAAAAAATCTCGGTTGATCATCCACGACTTTGAACCTACTAAATATTGGGCATCTGTAAATCAAAGTTCTAATGATGCATTTGAAAAACTACCAAATACAAATCGAACCATTTTCAATACATAATTTGGAATTCCTCCTCTTGTCATGTACTCCATTTGTAAATGCCTTCCAATCGATTGCACTTTTCCTAACTTCTGTTTTTCTTTGCCGAAAGTTTGTGCTTTTATTTCCCCAAAAATTATTCCATCCCTTTCCTCACATGTTTGTCGATAATTGAATTACATTGTGAGCATGCTACATTTGCACATGGTATTGTGTGTTTACATAATGTATGTTAACATATAAATTCAATCTGTTTAATACAATCTTCATTACATGACGCGGATTCCGCACGATTTCTCCCAATGAATTGTTTTAAATTCCGTCAAATCCCTGGGGCAATTTTCAAGATGAATACGTACATTACTTGGGTACCTGTCTTGTGTTGTTTTTTACACCTACCTTGTTGTTCATAGAACTTTTGAATTCAAGTTCGGATTATCGTACCATTTAATAATACTCGTACACTTACCAGCTTATTCTTGTGAGTTTTAATGTGTGTTTACATAATGTATGTTAACATATAAATTCAATCTGTTTAATACAATCTTCATTACATGACGCGGATTCCGCACGATTTCTCTCAATGAATTGTTTTAAATTCCGTCAAATCCCTGGGGCAATTTTCAAGATGAATACGTACTTGGGTACCTGTCTTGTGTTGTTTTTTACACCTACCTTGTTGTTCATAGAACTTTTGAATTCAAGTTCGGATTTTCGTACCATTTAATAATACTCGTACACTTACAAGCTTATTCTTGTGAGTTTTAGGTGTGTTTGGTTTTGGTGTCAGAATTTCACAAAAATTGAGTATGTCATCACAGATTGGTACAGGAACAACAAAAATCAGATTCTACATAGGTAGTATTTCTAGTCTCAATACATTAAGGTTACCCTTTAGATTTTCCAATAAAAAAGAGAAAAAAATCTGCACAGATTGGTACAGGAACAACAAAAATCAGATTCTACATAGGTAGTATTTCTAGTCTCAATTCAGAATTTCACAAAAATTGAGTATGGCACAGATTGGTACAGGAACAACAAAAATCAGATTCTACATAGGTAGTATTTCTAGTCTCAAGACATTAAGGTTACCCTTTAGATTTTTCCAATAAAAAAGAGAAAAAAATCTTACTCTTCAATTTTTTCAGCTCCTAGATTGAACCCATAAAAAATTTAATGTTATGATTGAAACATATAAGTTTCACTTTCCTGGAGAACCTCTGGAGTGTGGAGAATGTTTATTTGTGCTCGGGGATACATAAAAAAATATTCTTTTATGAACATAGGCAAAAAATGGGAACCTCTGGAGTGTGGAGAATGTTTATTTGTGCTCGGGGATACATAAAAAAATATTCTTTTATGAACATAGGCAAAAAATGGGAAAAAAGTGTAGGGCATAAAAAATGAAGAAATGGAATTTATAGGTGAACGAAACAAAAGAAAGAGGTCTGCTGGGATATATTAAACCTCATGTCTTGGATTTCTTGGAAATAGGAAGAGAAATATCAGCAAAAAATAAATAAACAGCTCATAAACATACACCGCACGAACCTAGGTATGACGTCACAATAGAATAATTTTATTAAAAAAAAATAATAATAAATCAGAAATATTCATAGTTAATGGGAACCGTACCTACCCATATGTCTTACATGGAAATACATAGGCCTTTTCCTCGTGAATTTCATGAAAGGATTTTCGCCAAAAAGAAAGTTTCCTAATTAATACTTTCTCGGAGTAAAAACATACCATTATGACTGTTTACCAAGTAAGATACCAACACTCTTTCAACAGAACGTGAGGAAATCAATGGCCACATGTGGTAGCTATACCTACTATACGAGGAGAATGATGATACTTTAAAGATAAAAGGATTCAAGACCAAGAGATAGTTTTAAGTTATGAAAATGGAGACGCGTTAAGAACAAACTTTAAGAGCTGGGAAACAAAGAGCTTTGAAGGATCACAAAAAAGAAGTTGTGAAAGGAATAAAATCTACTAAAATTGCTACCCTTTATGCAAGAACAGAGCAAAATATACCTACTACAGGTATACTACATTACTACACTCACAACACACAAGCAGAGTTAACAAATACAGAAAACTAAAGAAAATTAGGTTCGGTAGAAAATCCGCCCCAAAAAACCCCCCCCCCCCCGCCGAATAAAACTTGAAAGAGGAAAAATAAATATAAAATCAAACGAGGGCGGACTGTGAAAAGACGTAGATGGAATAGACAATATACCCATTAGAAGAAAAAAATGGTATCTCTCTGGTTGCCATATAAGAAATCCGCCTATGGTTGAATATGCCATCTCCACTAATGAA
Organism: Diaphorina citri; assembly: GCF_000475195.1. Taxonomy (NCBI): domain Eukaryota; kingdom Metazoa; phylum Arthropoda; class Insecta; order Hemiptera; family Psyllidae; genus Diaphorina; species Diaphorina citri. Next base: position 6,872 of record NW_007382070.1, on the reverse strand, counting down.
AAAAAAAAAGCTTTCAAAGAACAAGGCCTTTAGGAACAATAGGAACATACTCAACTCAAAACTCGTTTATCAGCTCACAGACAATAACGATTATCGTTCTGGTCAAACTGAAATGTCTCGAGCCGCATCCCGTATAAAATAAAGATCAACGGTCAATTTAGAAATTGGATTCCAAGCAGACTTTTGAAAGTTGCTAAGCTGGGAGTGATAATAATATATTACACACCCAGGCTACTCAACAGTCCTATACTTTACCAACATACAGGGTGAACCAATCCTGAGACTCCTCATTGTAGGTATGTGATATTTCGTTAAGACGGCACATTTTCATATCTTAGCATTATTAACCATTTGAAGAATACAATTTAGACAGCATCGGCACAGTTTGGTATCATAACCATTTGAAGAATGCAAGAATGGAATTTCAGGAAAACATTGTCATCAATGATCATTACACAAGACATTAGGAGATAGGAGCACCAAGACAAACTCAAATGTTGAAAGCTCTGTCAGACTGGTTGCACCAATTACCCGCGAAACAATAAAGTTTGTAACAGAAAAAAAGTTCATTGAATCTCATATTTGATCTAGACTCTAGACTCTCTAGAGCTACACAATTGAGTTGAATTTTTACCTTTGCGGCCCGCCAACTCTCTTCCTTGGTCTCTTGTGGCCCTCGGGTGTGCAAAGGTTGGACAACCCTGATCTAGAGCTACACATGAGCCATCGCGGCACAGTTTGGTATCATAACCATTTGAAGAATGCAAGAATGGAATTTCAGGAAAACATTGTCATCAATGATCATTACACAAGACATACTTTTAGGAGATAGGAGCACCAAGACAAACTCAAATGCTAGCAGCTCTGTCAGACTGGTTGCACCAATTACCCGCGAAACAACAAAGTTTGTAACAGAAAAAAAGTTCATTGAATCTCATATTTGATCTAGAGCTACACATGAGCCATCATTGCATTTAATAAGAGCTGGTGAAGAATGTGAAAACTTGAAGAGTGAAGGCACCCAGTATTCAACAAAAGCCTACTTGACCAAAACACAAATAGGAAAAGGGATAAGAAGGAGGAAACAAATAGTGTTTACTATTAGCTAAATCTAAAACCCTGTCAGTTCTCACCCCATCGAAAGTTTTGGCAAAAGAAATCATTTTAATCTGCAAGTGCAAACAATGAGCAAAATAATTGAATGTTTTTTCAACTGATTTTCTTCTTTTTTAAACTTTTTTTCATGAGAAAATTATACTTAAGAAATGAGTTTTTGAGATTTTCGAAAAAAGTGAGGGTTGAAAATTCGACACCCCTTCTATTGCATAATTCCCCATTGTATTAACATCAGGATATTGGGTGATTGTAAGTCTGTCACTTTTCCACTTAAATACCTACCAACCTATACCCATTAGGTACCTAGGTACTTGGGAAATTAGTACTAAGAAGGTATGTTAACCCACTTACCTATATACCTACACAAATGTTACTTGTTTCCTGAAAAAATGAGTACATGTGTATTCAAGAACCTTACCTTTGGGCACGAATAAAAATGTAATGAAAACGTGTTCAATTCCTATACTTATTTTTTCGTCCAAAGTCTCCCAGTTATCTGCTTTCTAAGTTTCTACCTTGGTACCTACCTAGAAGTACCTACCTAGTATCTATCATTATTTCTCAATTGCTGAAATCAAACCCCAAGTGTAGCATATCAGTTCTGACCACCCTGTAAGGCATGAATATTTATTCTTGTTTCCAAGTCTACTTTGAATCATAATTATCATACCTCTACACTCAGCACTCTTTACTTTTACACTTCTCACACTCTCACCACCTTGCCATTCTTTGTTAATACTTTTCTTTCCTTTTACTTTTTTTAAGGAGCTCATAATTTATTTAATTCCAATTTTCACCAGCGAATGATCAAGGCCGGAGCTAAGGCGTTTGGTTTGACCCCTCAGAATGCACCACACGTCTACGTCTTCAGTAGGTAGGTAGGTACCTGCAAAAACAGTATGTGTTGGAAGCTATATCTATGGGTGTGGTCTAAACTTCACTCGGTTTCACAAAGACAAATTCACCTAATTTTATTTGAATCCATTCAGCTGGTATTAAAATAATTCTGTCATTTTATGTAGCATTGTAGCAATGTAGCACTTTAGAATCGTTGGGGTAATTATTTATTATGACTTGATACTTAATTAGAGTAATTAGTATTTTAAGAGCATTACCACTCCTATCTGTCACACAAATCCCTACCTAGTCGGCCCCCTCACCACACAGGTAGGCCCTGACAACCAACAATTCGGATGAAGGAATTTCTCTTCCACTCGTGAGTTCTGCCAGCACATTTACTTATCTCTCGAATGTTTTCAGCACTTTGCTCTTATTTAGATTTTCTTATATTATTTTCTCTCGCTGCAAATGATGTTTGCTCAAGTAATGTACGAAGGTATAATATCTTTTCAACCCTTTTCCCCCCACCTTTTCCTCGTGAATTTCATGAAAGGATTTTCGCCAAAAAGAAAGTTTCCTAATTAATACTTTCTCGGAGTAAAAACACACCATTATGGCTGTGTACCGAGTAAGGTACCAGCACTCTTTCAACAGAACGTGAGGAAATCAATGGCCACATGTGGTAGCTATACGAGGAGGATTGGAGGATGATGATACTTTAAAGATAAAAGGATTTAAGACCAAGAGATAGTTTTAAGTTATGAAAATGGAGACGCGTTAAGAACAAACTTAAAGAGCTGGGAAACAAAGAGCTTTGAAGGATCACAAAAAAGAAGTTGTGAAAGGAATAAAATGTACTAAAATTGCCACCTATACCTGAGGATGATGATACTTTAAAGATAAAAGGATTCAAGACCAAGAGATAGTTTTAAGTTATGAAAATGGAGACGCGTTAAGAACAAACTTAAAGAGCTGGGAAACAAACAGCTTTGAAGGATCACAAAAAAAAAAAAAAAAAGAAGTTGTGAAAGGAATAAAATCTACTAAAATTGCTACCTACATATACCCTTTATGCAAGAACAGAGCAAAATATACCTACTACAGATATACTACACTCACAACACACAAGCAGAGTTAACAAATACAGAAAACTAAAGAAAATTAGGTTTGGTAGAAAATTAGAAAGATAAGGTGCAAGTGTGGAAATTCCTTCTGTCACATTATTCTATTCAAAATTACTCAAAAATTCCCAACACGTCTGTTAGTGTGTATTTAGATGCGGGTTTGTAGGAGAAATGGGGTGCCTTTTTTAATTAGAAGAAAATTATTACGAAATTTCCAGTTCAAAGATTAAAATTAAACGTTCAAGTTTTCATTTTCCCACTTTTGTTAGTGTGTTTTTTTCTCGCTTTTCCCCAACCCTCATTAAAAAAAGGAAATGGAAATTCCTTCTGTCACATTATTCTATTCAAAATTACTCAAAAATTCCCAACACGTCTGTTAGTGTGTATTTAGATGCGGGTTTGTAAAGGGAATGGGGTGCCTTTTTTAATTAGAAGAAAATTATTACGAAATTTCCAGTTCAAAGATTAAAATTAAACGTTCAAGTTTTCATTTTCCCACTTTTGTTAGTGTGTTTTTTTCTCGCTTTTCCCCAACCCTCATTAAAAAAAGGAAATAAAAAAAACAAAAAGGACCCCATTATTTTCCACAAAAACTTGTACTGTTCTTTTTTCTTTCTCCTCAAATGGGATGTCTGGGCCTCTTTAGTATGTGCAGAATTCTGATCTCTCATGACAATTTTCATATAAATGGGAAACAAAGTGGGAGTTAGAAGTCAGTATCGAAGAGAAGGAAAGCTAACGTTCGTTAATTCCCAAATTTAGGAAAATAATTATGTGATCAATGTGGATTTTTATTTGGGTATGCACCTTAGCCTAACGTAGGTAACGCTCTCTATTGAGCTTTTATACCAAAAAGGACCCCATTATTTTCCACAAAAACTTGTACTGTTCTTTTTTCTTTCTCCTCAAATGGGATGTCTGGGCCTCTTTAGTATGTGTGCAGAATTCTGATCTCTCATGACAATGTGGGAACAAAGTGGGAGTTCGATATCATTATCGAAGTGAAGGAAAGATAACGTTCCCTAATTCACAAATTTAGGAAAATAATTATGTGATCAATGCGGATTTTTATTTGGATATGCACCTTAGCCTAACGTAGGTAACGCTCTCTATATTGAGCTTTTATACTGAAGAGGATCGTCAGCACATTTTCCACACTCGGCTTCATGCAAAATAAAACTGTCACAAATATTTTCCAACATACAAAAGAAATAAATTGATTTTGATTAAAATGTAATACTTTGGCTGTTTTATTTCTTTATTGTTTCAACATTGCTTTTTTATTGTTACATTACATAAGTATTTAACTTGTAAAAAACGAGAGAGGAAAAAAAAGGAGAGGAAAGCTATTTCAATTATTGCTCTTAACTCCAAGTTGCTAATACAATAATATGAGGAGTGGAATTTTTGTTTTTCCAAGGAAAAAATAAATAGAATATTTCACTCGGTATTCTCGGTAACTCCAACCCCATTATTTTCCACAAAAACTTGTACTGTTCTTTTTTCTTTCTCCTCAAATGGGATGTCTGGGCCTCTTTAGTATGTGCAGAATTTTGATCTCTCATGACAATGGGAAACAAAGTGGGAGTTAGAAGTCAGTATCGAAGAGAAGGAAAGCTAACGTTCGCTAATTCCCAAATTTAGGAAAATAATTATGTGATCAATGTGGATTTTTATTCGGGTATGCACCTTAGCCTAACGTAGGTAACGCTCTCTATTTATATTGAGCTTTTATACTGAAGAGGATCGTCAGCACATTTTTCACACTCGGCTTCATGCAAAATAAAACTGTCACAAATATTTTCCAACATACAAAAGAAATAAATTGATTTTGATTAAAATGTAATACTTTGGCTGTTTTATTTCTTTATTGTTTCAACATTGCTTTTTTATTGTTACATTACATAAGTATTTAACTTGTAAAAAACGAGAGAGGAAAAAAAAGGAGAGGAAAGCTATTTCAATTATTGCTCTTAACTCCAAGTTGCTAATACAATAATATGAGGAGTGGAATTTTTGTTTTTCCAAGGAAAAAATAAATGGAATATTTAACTCGGTAACTCCAAATCCGAACTCCAGACAAGAAGTCCACCACGCTAACTACAACACTACTGGAGGTCGCGGTTCTATTCCAAAAGAAGTAACTATAAAATTCTCAGTGAAAACTGAAAAGTCTACCCACAATGCCTTCGCAACAACAATCGGAAGAAAAGTCGAGGCAGAAGAAGACAAGTACTTTCAACATTTTAACAAATAGCTCCCAGCCTCCGGGGAAAGGAGAGGGAGAGGAAAGCTATTTCAATTATTGCTCTTAACTCCAAGTTGCTAATACAATAATATGAGGAGTGGAATTTTTGTTTTCCAAGGAAAAAATAAATAGAATATTTAAAAATTATTGCTCTTAACTCCAAGTTGCTAATACAATAATATGAGGAGTGGAATTTTTGTTTTTCCAAGGAAAAAATAAATAGAATATTTAACTCGGTAACTCCAAATCCGAACTCCAGACAAGAAGTCCACCACGCTAACTACAACACTACTGGAGGTCGCGGTTCTATTCCAAAAGAAGTAACTATAAAATTCTCAGTGAAAACTGAAAAGTCTACCCACAATGCCTTCGCAACAACAATCGGAAGAAAAGTCGAGCCAGAAGAAGACAAGTACTTTCAACATTTTAACAAATAGCTCCCAGCCTCCGGGCCAAGGTAAAATATTACCTCCTCTGTACAAATGAAAACGGTACGCCGAGGTAAAAAGGGAAAGTTCTAAAAGCTAATTGTAATAATTAAAAGTAAAACTTTTGTTGCAAAAGATAATCCTAGCATCTTCCCCTCTACGTGGAATACTTCCTCCCAATTATTAATATTTTGTCAGATATTTTACCAGGAAATTTGAAAAGGGCGGCTTAAAACCAGGGTACCTCCCTATTTTTGCCAGTTTCCTTCATCTTCCTGATGGTTACATTGGTTACCAATCCTAGTTCGTTGAATCTTAGGTCTCATTGCTGACACTAGAAATTTCATTATTGCCTTTTCTAGCCCATCTGGTTAGAAACGTTACGAGATGTTCATGCTACATTGCTAGAAAAGAAGTGGAGGTAAACAGTCGAATTCACCTCTCTGAGTTTTGAGCTAGGTTAGTTTACAATGTTTACATCAGCGAGCCGGGGGTGGGTGGATTTTCTAACAACAAGTAATATCAAGTAGGTATACCCCTGTACGTAAATTATCGTAGGTATGAAGCCGCAAAATAACGACGAAATTTTGTTGCCGCAAATTTAAGTTCTTACTTCATGTTTTTAATTAAAAAGATTAATCTCCAAACTTTTGGAAACACAGCAAATACTTTTTACCTGAGAAAAAATCTGGTGTGAACATCACACGACTTTCCTTATCTTATTGAATGATGCTTGTTTTTATGTTCTATATAAACTTTTACAACATCTCTAACCGTTTAGTCGGTATAGCTGAAAACCGCCAAAAAACGGTCAAAAACCGCCAAAAAGCGGTCAAAATACCGCCAACCGCAGCACCTATCTCAAACAAACGTTTTGAGTTGCATCCTTGTCACATTTGTAAACTCCATACCAAATTTCAAGTCTCTAGCTCATACCGTTCCCGATATATTGTTAAATTCACCGAAAACCGCCAAAAAGCGGTAAAATGCCGCCAACCGTTGCACCGATCTTAACCAAAAGTTTCGTGTCGCATCCTGGTCACATTTGACAGCTACATACCAAATTTCAAGTCTCTAGCTTTTACCGTTCTCGAGATATTTTGTTTACAGACAGAC
>NW_007382069.1:0-9623 GCF_000475195.1 Diaphorina citri | reverse complement strand
ACAATCGCAAGCAATTTGGCTCTTTATTTATAACTAGAATTGTTGTTGAAGGGATGAGGGATGAAAAGTTGAAAACCTTCCTCTTGCTTGATTTTTGAAACACCCTGTTTCCTCTAATTCTAATTTGAACACCCTATATATTTGCCCTCTGTTTTAAATCGATGTTATTAGGCGCTTTTTGATTTACTATTAATTTGAGGTTTTTATGATCCTATGTGTTAAGTCAGGGGCGGATTATGTTGTGGTAACCCTAGCCAGGGGCGGATTCCTTTGTCTGAAGCAGGCATGGTCTCAAAATTCATTTGTTAACCTGCTCTCTGTTTAGGCTACTTTAATCAAGTAGCCACCAGTGGCGGCATTACTAAAGAAAAAAGAGAATAATCGATGTTTGATTTACTATGAAGGTTTTCATGATCCTATGTGTTAAGTCAGGGGCGGATTATGTTGTGGTAACCCTAGCCAGGGGCGGATTCCTTTGTCTGAAGCAGGCATGGTCTCAAAATTCATTTGTTAACCTGCTCTCTGTTTAGGCTACTTTAATCAAGTAGCCACCAGTGGCGGCATTACTAAAGAAAAAAGAGAATAATCGATGTTTGATTTACTATGAAGGTTTTCATGATCCTATGTGTTAAGTCAGGGGCGGATTATGTTGTGGTAACCCTAGCCAGGGGCGGATTCCTTTGTCTGAAGCAGGCATGGTCTCGTTTGTGTATGTGTGTGTGTTTTTTTTTTTTTTTTCCTAATGTTCTTCTACCTCCTTCTCTTTTTCTGCGTTCTCCTCTCCTTGTACTTCCCCTACCTTCTCTTTATCTTTATCTTCTTCACCTTTCTTTTTCCTCCTTCTTCCCGTTCTCCTTTTTCTTTTTTTCTCGGTTTTTCATCTTTTCCCTTTTCTTACGCCTTCTCCTCGCTTTATTCTTCTATTCCTCGCTTTCTTCCTTCTTCTTCTTCTCTTTCTTTTTATCCTTTTTTTTTTCTCGGTTTTTCATCTTCTGGGAGAAGAATCTTCTCCCTTTTGTTACTCCTTCTCCTCGCTTTATTCTTCTATTCCTCGTTTTCTTCCTCCTCCTTCTCTTCTTTATAAAATTCAACATCCTCTATGATTTATGACGGCAAAGTTAAGCTTTTAACTTCGAGGGTTCAGGGTTGGCCTTACTGAAATCTCCTCTGGAAAGGTTTAAGACTTTATGGTTTAAGGTTTAGGACTTTAGGGTTTAACGTTTAGGGCCGAAGGGTCAACGCATAATAAGTTCTTCTATCCTGTCTTCCTTCTCTCTTCGATTTTGGGACGATAAGACCATAGCAGTTACAGTTCCTTCTGTCAAACCTCTTTAAAAAGAAAATCCATTTTCTTCTACTTTTGCTGATTAGGTAGGTATGTACTTTTTTTCTAATCTAGTCCAGTCTATTTTATTCTGTTCTAAATTTATTCTTTCCTGCTCTATTTATGCTTTCTCCTCTTCTTTAAACTTCGGAGTTAAAGAGACTTTTTCTATCCTTTATCTATTCTATTCTATGTTCTCAGGTGTGGTTTCAAAATCGGCGCGCCAAATGGAAGAAACGGAAGAAGACCACCAACGTATTTTGTAGCCCAGGAGCCCTTCTACCCTCCCATTCTATTCTATTCTATATCAATTATATTCTATTCTATCTATATTCTATATCAATTCTATTCTATTCTGTTCTCAGGTGTGGTTTCAAAATCGCCGCGCCAAATGGAAGAAACGGAAGAAGACCACCAATGTATGATGAGGGACGGGGGTGATTGATGTGCGTTCGATGTGTGGGGGGAAAACCACCAGGGACATTTTAAAAGGGCTCGGAAAAGCCCCTGTAAAGAATCGGCCATTGATACAGTCAAGTGTGGATAATTCAGAACTTTTTTTTTCGGTTCTCAACCTGGGGCTTTCTAAGATTTCTAAGTATAATGGGAAAGCACTTCCAAGGTGATAATATGTAATTAGTTAGGTGGCACCTGGTCAATAACGTATAATATTTCTGTCGAATTTTATACGTAGGTAGTAGGTACTCATTCCTCACTTATAGACTTCGAAAAATAGCCAGTCTTAAGGTCTCAATGATCCCGGTTTGACTGTAACAAATTAGGGTTGGATTTAGAGGTGAAATATTAATGTTGGGTAGGAGAGAAGAAGGAGGAGGAGGAAGAAGAAGAATGGGAGAGAATTCTAGAAGGGGGGGATGGAATACAGAAGCATGAGATTTTATAGGTAGCTATTCTGCGGCCCCACATTTGTTTTAGTGTTGAAATGATCCCGAAAAAAAGGTAAATGGGGTGTGAAAAATGCTCTATTTATTATTATTATTTTAGTAAGGACAAAAGCTACCTACCCAAACATCTAGATATCAACGTTCCTTAACTTCAGTGATCAGTCTGGACCTATTGCAATCTAAGTGCATTTATCAAAATCTATTCCAGGAATTTTCTCTCCCCCTTTGTCCTCTTACCTATAACTTAAATTGAGGAGCTGGGTGCAAAAAGGGCAATAAATGAAAATCAACTCAGATATTTAACTTTAAAGTTTTCAATTTTTCATCAAAATCCTTGAAAAGTATGTTTACAAAAAACGCTGTAACTCATCGAAAAAAAAGTTATCACTGCAGTTCAAACGCTGGAAGATAGAGCGCACCACGTTCAATTCATAAAACCGTTTTACGCAAAAAGGGCAAAAAATCCATATTTTCCTTTTTGCACCCAGCTCCTCAATTTAATTTAGTCCCCGTAATATGTCAAAATATATGATACCTACCTTTTGGTTAGACTGCGGGAGTAAGTAAGGGGACTTTTCAGTCTCTCTCTCTCTCTCTCTCTCTCTCTCTCTCTCTCTCTCTCTCTCTCTCTCTCTCTCTCTCTCTCTCTGTTTCTTTCTGTTTCTATCTTCCTTTCTTTCTCTATCTCTCTGTTTCTTTCTGTTTTCTTCATTTTTAAATGCCTACCTAGATACAAAAATATGTAAATAAGGTTAGTTGTTGTTTTTTTTTGTTTGTTTCTTGTTGTTGTTGTTGTTTTTGTTTGTTTCTTGTTGTTGTTGTTGTTGTTGTTGTAGCGGCTTCAGCTGTAATCGAATCAGGTTAGTAAAGGGCTGTTCACAAATATTTGATGGGCCCGAAAATTCGGTTTCATTGTAAAGGGACCTCTGATGTTTCATCCTAGTTTACCGAAAAAACACGAGGAAGTTTTTATCTATACAGGGTGTCCCGCGAACGACTGTACAACGCTTGAGGGTTGATGCAGGACCTAAAGGGCTACCAGAAAAACCGATTTGGTTGTATCCGATTTTCAACAGGGACGGAGTCATTCAGGATTTTCTGTTTTTCGAAGTTTTTCATACCTTGTCCTCTTACAGGTATCTTTTGGACCAATAAAGATAATAATAGAGGAAGTTTTTATTTATAGAAGTTTGATAGAGGGAACTGTAACTGCTAAGGTCCCATCGTCCCGAAAGCAGAGAAGGGAGACAGGATAGGAGAAAGCCAGCCGTTCCGAGAATGAATAATTTTATCTGTTTAAGATAACAGCCACCCCGGGCAGGAATGGAATCCGCGATCTAGCGCTTACAAGGCCAGCCAGGTTTGGATAAGTCCTTCTATGGATCTATGGGTACAGACTGACAGAGTGACAGACAGACGACACCCCCCCCCAAAAAAAATCCCTTAAGAGTCCTTTTAAACTATCTTAGAGTCTTTCCAGCTGCCATCGCTATTTGGCTACAGCTGAAGCCGCTACAACAACAACAACACAACAACTTACCTTTGTTACCCTCCAAACTAGGCAGGCAAGTCCATTTTTACTTTTGATTTTAACAAATTTACGGGGTGAATGGTGAATCCATCTTCAAATGAAAAGAGGAAGGGAAGCTACACCTCTGACAGACAGACGACACCGAAGCGAATACAATAGCCCGTCCACTATACCTTTTTATTACTATTGTAATAATAAAGGAAGGACGGACTACAAAGGAAGGGAAGCTATACCTCCCTATGAAATATTTATTATCATCGGTTTCAGGGTTAATTAAACTACAAGCAAAATATTCACCCCTCTGTTTTTTCCTCTTCCCCTTTTTTTATTACATTTTTTTTATCCTCCCCTCCTCCTCCTCCTCCTCCTCCTCCTCCTTCTTCTTCTTCTTCTTCTTCTTCTTCTTCTTCTTCTCCTTCTTCTTCTTCTTCTTCTTCTTCTTCTGCTCCTCCTCCTCCTTCTTCTTCTGCTTCTTCTTACTTCTGCTTCTTCTTCTTCTGCTTCTCCTCCTCCTCAAATCTTGACACATCCTCACCCTCTCCCTTCTCCTCGTCCATTTTTACCCCCACCCTTATTATTATTATTATTATAAGGTAGAAGTTACTCTTAATGCTTCATTAGGTATCATGTTTAACTAGGTATTGAACGAAAAAAAGATTGAACTTGACGCTTTTAGTTTGTTCTTCTTTTTAGTTGTTGAGTGCGAAGGGCATCCGCTCGTAAAATTTGTAGCCAAAACCAAATGTCAGCCCAAAGCGATCATCCTAGTTAGGGCTGATTGAGAGGCTGACGAAAAATGCCGACCCCGTCTGTACACGGGAAAAGGTGAAGAAGAAGAAGAAGAAGAAGAAGAAGAAGAAGAAGAAGAAGAAGACCAATTTAACAAGAACAAATTTTATGGAAATTTTGGATTTTGAAAGTTAGCAATTTTGAGTCCTATTTGAGCAAGATAAAAAGGGTAGATACCTACCAACTTCTATTCTTAAGGTTCTTAATGAAGTTGTGAAGTGACTAAAGCGGGCCAAAAGTAAGCTCTAGAACTAATATTAATAGGAGAGTAGTAGTTCTCACATCTCCACTGATATTAGGAGAGTGATATTTTTGTCATCTTTACTAATATTAAGAGATAATATTAGGAGAGTGGTAGTTTTGTCATTTCCACTAATATTAGGAGAGTGGTAGTTTTGACATCTCCACTAATATTAGGAGAGTGGTAGTTTTGACATCTCCACTAATATTAGGAGAGTGATAGTTTTGACATCTCCACTAATATTAGGAGAGTGGTAGTTTTGGCATCTCCACTAATATTAGGAGAGTGGTAGTTTTGACATCTCCACTAATATTAGGAGAGTGGTAGTTTTGGCATCTCCACTAATATTAGGAGAGTGGTATTTTTGTCATCTCCACTAATATTAGGAGAGTGGTAGTTTTGTCATCTCCACTAATATTAGGAGAGTGGTAGTTTTGTCATCTCCACTAATATTAGGAGAGTGGTAGTTTTGACATCTCCACTAATATTAGAAGAGTGGTACATAGAAAGTTCTGTCATCGAAGAACGAACCTTATCACCTCGGGCGGGAATCGAACCCGCTGCTGCAACTTAAAAATCAGAAATTAAGGAGCGCGGTAGCGCTCCGCCCCGCCAAGTCAAGAAAGTTTGACCGCGCTACTAGAGATATTATAAGCGACAGGGAAAGTAGCCGTTTTCAGGTAGTTGTAGGTTTAATTTTATTAACTGCCAGAATGAGACTGAAAAGTCCCTTTACTCCCGCAGTCTAAACAAGGTCTTATGTATTTGGTACAATAATTTTAAAAATGGAATACTAATTCTTAGAAATCTAGAGCCCTTCGCACTCAACCTTAGCTACTTCTTTCGAAATTTCAGACTGGTCTACCCCTCTGTTTAAAGTCCCCGAACCAGACAAAGTCTAGTAAAGAGTTTACATACACTATTCTATTCTATTCTCTATGCCCACAGGTGAGGTTTTAAAATCGCCGTGCCAAATGGAAGAAACCGAAGAAAACAACAAACAACCAATGTATTTCGTAGTCCCGGAGCCCTCCTACCATCCCATTCTATTCTATTCTATTCTATCTATATTCTATATCAATTCTATTCTATTCTATGATTTCTATGTATATTCTATTCTATTCTGTTCTCAGGTGTGGTTTCAAAATCGGCGTGCCAAATGGAAGAAACGGAAGAAGACCACCAACATATTTCGAAGCCGGAGCCCTACTACCCTCCCATTCTATTCTATTCTATCTATATTCTATATCAATTCAATTCAATTCTATTCTATCTATATTCTATATCAATTCTATTCTATTCTGTTCTCAGGTGTGGTTTCAAAATCGGCGCGCCAAATGGAAGAAACGAAAGAAGACCACCAATGTATTTCGTAGCCCAGGAGCCCTACTACCGTCCCATGGTCTACCACCGTTCGGGTCAATGTCGGATGGGCTGTGTGGTTCGGGAATGTTCGGGACTGGGACCGATACCCGATGGGGCGTGTCGGGGATGAGCGCCGCAGGTGAAATTTTTTGATAGTTATGTTTGGAATTGATGCTTCAGTGCAACTTGATAGAATGAGAGCTTTTTTTTAAGAGGTTTGACAGAGGGAACTGTAACTGCTATGGTCTTATCGTCCCCAAATCGAAGAGAGAAGGAAGACAGGATAGGAGAAAGTTCTCTCCCACCCTTTTTATTCATAATGAAAAAGTTGCGTCTTCATTTCGATGAAATGAAATGCCCGTCTGATTTCATTACGCCCTTCAGTGATCGAACAAAGTGAAGGTTAAATTTTTTCACTAAGATTTTATTTGTTTCTGGTCTGGATGATTGTTTTCAATTATTAAGGTGTATTTTCGAAATTTCCTCTCTTCTGAAGCTTGTTTCCCCTCTGACGGCTGGCGTTTTTCGCCCGCCTCTCAATCAGCCCTAGGGTGATTGCTTTGGGCTGACATTTAATTTTGGCAACAAAAAAAGCATGTAAGTGCCATTCTCACTAATCGCACTCAACCTGGGCGATTTCTTTAGCAAAGGAAATATTAAATTTCAGACTGGCATAAGTACTCCCTCTTTTAAGTCCCCAACGCCAATTAGACTTCAGTTGTAAACTTTTATTAAAACTTCTAGAATAAATAAGGATTGATGACGAGATAAGGATTTAAGAATATATAAAGAGATAAGGATAGATGAAAATATATATAATAGGTACCTACCTTACATGATCATTAGTAATGTCGTGTCATTACCTACTAATGATGGAATTCCGGATTTTCTGATTTTTCATCATCAATATTTGGAAATAATGACATTACTAATGATTGTGTAAGGTACCTATAAGGATTTAAGGGTAGATAGGCAAAGGTCGGCCATGTGCAAAATAATTTGAGAGAAAGACAGAGAGAGAGAGAGGGAGAGAGGGAGAGAGGGAGAGAGAGATAAAGAAAGAGAGAGAGAAAGAGAGAGAGAGAAAGAAAGAGAGAGAGGGAGAGAGAGAGAGAAAGAAAGAGGGAGAGAGAGAAAGAGAGAGAGGGAGAGAGAGAGAAAGAAAGAGAGAGAGAAAGGGAGAGAGAGAGAGAGAGAGAGAGAGGGAGAGAGAGAGAAAGAGAGAGAGAGAAAGAGAGAGAGAGAGAGAGAGATTAATAGTGAGAATGGAGTTTTAATGTAACATTTCAGAATTCCCTCTAGATTTCTAAGAATAATAGCTCTCCCCTCTCTCTCCCTCCCCTTCTTTTCTCTCTCTCTCTCTCTCCTTCCCTACCCCTCTCAATCTCCCTTTCATATACCTACCTGTCCCTCTTACTCACTAACAGACTCTCTCTCTTCTTCACTTCCTCTCTTTTTCTCTGTATCTCTCTCTCTCTCTCTCTCCTCCTTTCATATGTTCTAACTTTGTTCTCTCTCTCTTCTCTCTCTCTCTCTCTCTTTCTCCCTCTCTCTCTCTCTCTCTCTCTCTCTCTTTCTCCCTCTCTCTATCTCTCTCTCTCCCTCTTACAGCCCTTGATTTATCCTTGTCTTACTCCCAAGTGTTCCATAATAGAGGAAGATAGCTATAGGAATGAAGAAGGAGAGGAGGAGTAAGAGGGATACTATTGAAGATAACTGTTGTAGCTTCTTACAATATAGAAGAGAATAGAATATACCCCGTTTAAAATACTGCCAGAATGAGACTGAAAAGTCCCTTTACTCCCGCAGTCTAAACAAGGTCTTATGTATTTGGTACAATAATTTTAAAAATGGAATACTAATTCTTAGAAATCTAGAGCCCTTCGCACTCAACCTTAGCTACTTCTTTCGAAATTTCAGACTGGTCTACCCCTCTGTTTAAAGTCCCCGAACCACTTATAGGCTCGATTCTCATTAAGTCGTTCAGTCTCATTCACTACTCATTTAGTCGACAATCGATTAGTAGGTAAGTCTCTTCTTTTCTCACCTATCAGATGAGGGACATACTAATGCTACAACACAGGCATCAGCAAGTCTATTTGGGACGGCTGTTTCAATGCTATGAAACACTGAATTTTCATGAAGGTTGCAGTAGCTTCACCCTGTAGTTAAAGTGACAGAAGGCGTCCAGTTATCTCTATTACCTCCACTAAGTTCTAGTTCAAAATAGACACATTAACTTCAACTAATGGCTTGTCCTAATCTAATATGAACGAGTATTACGAGTATGCAGATGGAAATCCAGTGGAAATTATTTGGGAAGCGTGCCAACCTGTTCCATATGCAACGCCATAACGAGGTCCCTTTCAAATACTCTGAATTCGATAGAGGGAACGTCCTGGATTTCTCTTGGATTTCGGGACGCTAAGAGAAGGAGGACGGGATAGTTTATTTCAACGGGTTACTTTCTGGTGTTCTCGTGTTGAGCCAGCACCTAAATGGGAAGTATTGTGTCTCTTCTCGCCCATCTGATGAGAGGCATACTACGGGATGGGCATGCTACGACACAGGCCACAAGCGTCTAATGTAGCAGTTGTTCCATTGCTACGAAATAAAAACGGCGGTGGAACACTCATCTTTAAAAAAAAAAAAAAAAATGGCGGGTATTAAATGTGATCCAAAGAGCTCTTCTTGGTTCTAGTTCCCTGAAATTCCTCAGTACCCATTTAAGACTTTCCACACTAACTGGGCTGGTTCTACGCTAGAGTTTTTTTAAAAGAAAAATTGATTTTAAATTTTTTCATAAAGAAATCAAAAATATTTATTTCATGTTTTTTCAGATCCAGTCTTCTACGGTCACGATACAGGAGGAGGGGGAGGCAGCAACAGTGAAACACTTAACTGAAACTGTTTCTATTGAAAGTGAATAGCCATTCCCAGAATGAACATAATCCGTTCAGGATAAAATCCGCCCCGAGCGGGAATGGAACCCGTGGCCTAGCGCTTACAAGGCAGACGCGCTACCAACTAAGCTAACTAGGCTGGCATGGTTGAAATTCAAATAGAGGTACCAGTGGCGTAGCGTGGTCTAATGTCAAGTGTAAGGCGTGTAGGGTGTAGGGCACTAATTTCCATCACCATGCACATTACTACATAAGTCATGCACATACTTCTTCATAAATATTTAAAGTCAATATTTAAGGGTATTTGAGTAAATTTTGAGTGTACATGGCCGCCATACACGCCCTACATGGACGCTACGCCACTGAGAGGTACATATGGCTTAAAGAAAGAATCCTATGCCTCTGAAGCTAAATGGTTAACATCTCTCTCTCAACTCGGATGTGCTGGGTTCGAATCCTGGTGTTTAGAAGTGGTACAATTTGGAGATAGGGTAAGTGTACCATTTATTCGCCCACCTAAAAAACGTATCATTTATTGGCCCACCTGTACCATACGCCACATAAG
>NW_007382068.1:0-9629 GCF_000475195.1 Diaphorina citri | reverse complement strand
TTCTCCAATTCAGTTCCAAGAAGTTCTTCTTCTGTTTTTTTCAGCAAACAGGAAAACAAATTTACTATTATTGTCGGATAGTACATGGAAAATCCCCGACTTTCTGTGCACAGTGTTTCTGCTGAAAATGAGAAACTAATAAAACTGTATTTACGAATGTTTTTGTTTGTTCGTTTGTTTATTCATCTGTTTCTTTTACGTCCTAATTTGTATTGTCCTAAGCCCAGAGCATCAAACAGGACCCTAGATACTTCTGGAAGTTCAATAAAAATCTTCGTGGTGGCTCCTGTCTTCCAAAAGTCCTCAAATACAATGGTATTGAATCTTCTTCTCCTTTGTCTTCAGCTAACTTATTTGCTCAACACTTTTCTTCATCTTTCGTCAATGTTCCTCTTTGTTCTCCTCAATTTGATTTTGATTATTCTGAGATCCATCTCAATAAATATCTTCATCTGAGGTTCTTAAAAAATTGAAATCTTTGAACGTTCATAAGGGTTTCGGACCTGATGGGATCCCTCCAATATTTCTCAAAAACTGTTGTTTCTTTAGCTTTGCCCTTAACATTCCTGTTTAATCAATCTATGGGACCTTTCCATCTTCTTGGAAAAAAAGCTTTGTTACTCCAGTCCCCAAAAAAGATGTTTCTAAGAACATGATTAACAATTACGGGCCTATAACGATCTTGTCCACCATGCCTAAGCTTAACTACTTCTTTTTATCGCAAGGGCACTTTTTTTCCGCTACAGTGATAAAAATAAAACTCTAAAATGGGGATTCCCCCCCCCCCCCCCATCTTACCTAGAGTAAATGGATCACCTAGGTACTTTACCGGTAATCTAGCTTGGGTATAAAATTATAAGAGAGGTAAGTATTAGAGTTAGCGTAAGGGTAAGTAGTAAGTAGAAGATAACACTTTTGTCTTTCCTTCAAGACACGAATCCCTCATAAAACATAGCTTAAACATTTTCTACTTTTCCTTTTTACCATTTTCTTTTTCTCTTTCT
The DNA here is from genome assembly GCF_000475195.1 of Diaphorina citri. Lineage (NCBI taxonomy): Eukaryota > Metazoa > Arthropoda > Insecta > Hemiptera > Psyllidae > Diaphorina > Diaphorina citri. The sequence goes on along the minus strand of NW_007382068.1, from coordinate 8,625 downwards.
CCTCCTCCTCCTCCTCCTCTCTTTATCCTGCTCTTCGTCTACCTTCTTCGCCTCTTTCTTTTTCTCCTCCTCATCCCTCATAAAACGTAGATCTTCTCCTTCTTCTTTTTCTTCTTCTTCTTCTATCTACGCTCTTTTCCTTTTACTCCACTTTCTCCTTCTCTTCCCCATCCTCATTTTTCTTTCTCTCATTCCCCTTATAATCCTCCTACATCTCCTTTTCCTTCCTCTTCTTCACTTTCGTCTCCTCCTCTTTCTTATCCTCCTCCCCCACATTCTTCTTCTTCTTCTGTTTCCTGCTCTTTCTTCCTCTTCCATTACCTTTTGCTTCTCCTTCTTGTGATTATAATCCTCCATCTCTTTCCCTTTACCTCTCTCCTCCTCCTCCTACTGCTTTTTCTCTTCCTTCTCCTTCTCCATCTGTTTCCATTTCTCCTTCTCCATCTGTTTCCATTTCTCCTTCTCCATCTGTTTCCATTTCTCCTTCTTCATCTGTTTCCATTTCTTATCTTTAAATTTCTTTCCCTCACTTTCTCCTCCTTCCCTGCCCCTTATTCTTCGCTCTTCCTTTCCTTCTCTCCGTCATTATGTCTCCCCTCCTCCTTTTCTTTCCTTTTACACCTCTCTTTATTTCCTAATAAACATCAAGTTTTTGTAGTTTCTCCATTTCTCTCATCTCCCTCTCTTTTATCTCACATATTACTTTTATATCCGTCTGTATTTTTCGCTCTTCTTCTCTTCCTTCCCTTACTTCTTGATAGGAGGAAACCGCAATTCCCTCTCTCCTATTACTACTTTCCTTCCCCTTATTCTACTTCTCTGTTCTTTATCTCTCATCTTCCATCATATTTACCTCGTATTTTTTTCCCATATTTTACATCCTCTGTTACCATCGCTTCTATGTTTTTATCACCCCCTCTCTCCTATTCCTTGTTCTCTCCTTCTTAATTCTGCTTCTCCGTGTTTATTTGTCAGTTCTACCTGACAGTGTGTGTGCTCATCAGGTATCAGGTTGACCTGACAGGTACGCCTGTCAGTTCTACCTGACAGTGTGTGTGCTCATCAGGTATCAGGTTGACCTGACAGGTACGCCTGTCAGTTCTACCTGACAGTGTGTGTGCTCATCAGGTATCAGGTTGACCTGACAGGTACGCCTGTCAGTTCTACCTGACAGTGTGTGTGCTCATCAGGTATCAGGTTGACCTGACAGGTACGCCTGTCAGTTCTACCTGACAGTGTGTGTGCTCATCAGGTATCAGGTTGACCTGACAGGTACGCCTGTCAGTTCTACCTGACAGTGTGTGTGCTCATCAGGTATCAGGTTGACCTGACAGGTACGCCTGTCAGTTCTACCTGACAGTGTGTGTGCTCATCAGGTATCAGGTTGACCTGACAGGTACGCCTGTCAGTTCTACCTGACAGTGTGTGTGCTCATCAGGTATCAGGTTGACCTGACAGGTACGCCTGTCAGTTCTACCTGACAGTGTGTGTGCTCATCAGGTATCAGGTTGACCTGACAGGTACGCCTGTCAGTTCTACCTGACAGTGTGTGTGCTCATCAGGTATCAGGTTGACCTGACAGGTACGCCTGTCAGTTCTACCTGACAGTGTGTGTGCTCATCAGGTATCAGGTTGACCTGACAGGTACGCCTGTCAGTTCTACCTGACAGTGTGTGTGCTCATCAGGTATCAGGTTGACCTGACAGGTACGCCTGTCAGTTCTACCTGACAGTGTGTGTGCTCATCAGGTATCAGGTTGACCTGACAGGTACGCCTGTCAGTTCTACCTGACAGTGTGTGTGCTCATCAGGTATCAGGTTGACCTGACAGGTACGCCTGTCAGTTCTACCTGACAGTGTGTGTGCTCATCAGGTATCAGGTTGACCTGACAGGTACGCCTGTCAGTTCTACCTGACAGTGTGTGTGCTCATCAGGTATCAGGTTGACCTGACAGGTACGCCTGTCAGTTCTACCTGACAGTGTGTGTGCTCATCAGGTATCAGGTTGACCTGACAGGTACGCCTGTCAGTTCTACCTGACAGTGTGTGTGCTCATCAGGTATCAGGTTGACCTGACAGGTACGCCTGTCAGTTCTACCTGACAGTGTGTGTGCTCATCAGGTATCAGGTTGACCTGACAGGTACGCCTGTCAGTTCTACCTGACAGTGTGTGTGCTCATCAGGTATCAGGTTGACCTGACAGGTACGCCTGTCAGTTCTACCTGACAGTGTGTGTGCTCATCAGGTATCAGGTTGACCTGACAGGTACGCCTGTCAGTTCTACCTGACAGTGTGTGTGCTCATCAGGTATCAGGTTGACCTGACAGGTACGCCTGTCAGTTCTACCTGACAGTGTGTGTGCTCATCAGGTATCAGGTTGACCTGACAGGTACGCCTGTCAGTTCTACCTGACAGTGTGTGTGCTCATCAGGTATCAGGTTGACCTGACAGGTACGCCTGTCAGTTCTACCTGACAGTGTGTGTGCTCATCAGGTATCAGGTTGACCTGACAGGTACGCCTGTCAGTTCTACCTGACAGTGTGTGTGCTCATCAGGTATCAGGTTGACCTGACAGGTACGCCTGTCAGTTCTACCTGACAGTGTGTGTGCTCATCAGGTATCAGGTTGACCTGACAGGTACGCCTGTCAGTTCTACCTGACAGTGTGTGTGCTCATCAGGTATCAGGTTGACCTGACAGGTACGCCTGTCAGTTCTACCTGACAGTGTGTGTGCTCATCAGGTATCAGGTTGACCTGACAGGTACGCCTGTCAGTTCTACCTGACAGTGTGTGTGCTCATCAGGTATCAGGTTGACCTGACAGGTACGCCTGTCAGTTCTACCTGACAGTGTGTGTGCTCATCAGGTATCAGGTTGACCTGACAGGTACGCCTGTCAGTTCTACCTGACAGTGTGTGTGCTCATCAGGTATCAGGTTGACCTGACAGGTACGCCTGTCAGTTCTACCTGACAGTGTGTGTGCTCATCAGGTATCAGGTTGACCTGACAGGTACGCCTGTCAGTTCTACCTGACAGTGTGTGTGCTCATCAGGTATCAGGTTGACCTGACAGGTACGCCTGTCAGTTCTACCTGACAGTGTGTGTGCTCATCAGGTATCAGGTTGACCTGACAGGTACGCCTGTCAGTTCTACCTGACAGTGTGTGTGCTCATCAGGTATCAGGTAGACCTGACAGGTACACCTGAACAGGTCCGCCTGTCAAATCTACCTGACAGTGTGTGTGCTCATCAGGTATCAGGTTGACCTGACAGGTACGCCTGTCAGTTCTACCTGACAGTGTGTGTGCTCATCAGGTATCAGGTAGACCTGACAGGTACGCCTGAACAGGTCCGCCTGTCAAGTTTACCTGACAGTGTGTGTGCTCATCAGGTACCAGGTAGACCTGACAGGTACACCTGACAGTGAGTACCTGTCAGGTCTACCATATAGTGAGTAACTCGTCTAACGGACACTTTGATAACATTACAAAGGACAGGAGTATCCGACTGCAAGTACCTCTAACCTACAACAATAATAATACAGCCATATCGATCTCTTGCGAGATGCGGCCTTCTCAAGAAATTTGTGGATTATGATGCCAAGTAATTATGTAGATTATGCCAAGTAATTATGTAGATTATGCCAAGTAATTATGTAGATTATGCCAAGTAATTATGTAGATTATGCTTCCAGAATTCGCGGTCTTGAGCGGATTTTTGCCAGTTCTTGCCAACTACTCCTTTCAAATCTTTGTCCCATCGGTTGGGTGGTCTGCCTCTGGGTCTAACTAATTCTCCAGGACTCCATTCGTTTACTGTTTTAGACCATCTGTCGTCAAATCTTCTCGCAATGTCGCCTGCCCATTTCCACTTGATACCTACATACCTACTTAAAATTAATCTAGATTCCAGAAGGTACTTATAAATAGAGAGATAATACTCGTATATACGACAATAAATTTAATCTCTCCCAGGACCTCATCTAAATGTGACTAACACAAAACCACTAGGTACAATATGCACAAAGAAAAGCCACGCGAATCGTAGATATAACGTATAACAAATTTATACAACGTATATAACGAATTTATAAAACGCATTACGAATTTATATAACGTATAACGAATTTATATGACGTATAACAAATTCATATAACGTATAACGAATTTATGTAACGTATAACGAATTTATATAACGAAACCAGACAACCTTTGGCACCATTAGAAAGCAGACACCCCCTCTGTTTCCATTTCTCCTTCTCCATCTGTTTCCATTTCTCCTTCTCCATCTGTTTCCATTTCTCCTTCTCCATCTGTTTCCATTTCTCTTTCTCCATCTGTTTTTTCCATTTCTCCTTCTCCATCTGTTTCCATTTCTCCTTCTCCATCTGTTTTTTCCATTTCTCCTTCTCCATCTGTTTCCATTTCTCCTTCTCCATCTGTTTCCATTTCTCCTTCTCCATCTGTTTCCATTTCTTCTTCTCCTCCATCTGTTTCCATTTCTCATTCTTTACAATGTGCTGTCAGAGCCATTAAAATCCGAAAGGGTAATCTGCACACTTTTGGCTACAGCTTTAGAATTTCGAATAAGCGTGTGTGCAAGAACAACGTGGTAAGAATTTGGCTCCGAGGAAAATGCTCAAAATTTGAATGGGGAGAGAGAAGTCAGAGTTAATTCACCACGGTGGTGGTTCCCAAAGTGGGGCCAAGGGCCATTATGAGGCCAACTATCGAAACAAAGGCGACAGACACTCCACAAAAATTCCCTTCCGAACTTGAATTCCCTATAAATCTTGAAAATCGAAAAGGAAACATAGAGAGAGGGGGAGAGAGAGAGAGAGAGAGAGAGATCCATCCTATAATAAAATGACAGATTACTGTAGAGTCCCCCCTCTCTCTCTCCTTCCCTCCCTCTCTCCCTCCCTCTCTATCTATTTCTTATTTCTTTGTTTATTTAAAGTTAAAACTTGGGGAGAAAGAAAAGTTTCACCAGCTACGATTAAAGAGCAGGCTCTGCCGAACCGTGTGGTATTCATAGGACTTGGATACCGTGAAGTATAAGGCTGTGGTGAACGGAAATACATATCTCCATGCATTGAGATACCCATTTCTGCGAGTCTCACACGATGGACGCTCAGTTTTCTCTATAGACTTAGATAGGCTCAGTTTCCTAGGGGACGGCGTGCATCTCTAGAGTGTGACCGGAGTCTTAAAGGTGGTTCCGGAAACGGAAAGTAAGTAAGCAGCAGTTCTTACCGTAGTCTTGGTGGTCAACGCTTGTTTGATGCCATCCACTTCTAGTTTGAGTAGATGTCCAGTCCAGCGGATTTCCTTCACCACTTGTTCTTAAACTTCAACTTGGAAACTTGGGAGACAAAGATATCGCGACATTATTTAAAATATACTTCCAACATGAGAAATGAGAAGAAGAGAAAGAAGAAGAAGAAGAAGAAGAAGAAGAAGAAGAAGAAGAAGAATAAGAAGAAAGAATACATAGAGAGAAAATGAAAAGAAGGGAGAAGGAAGGACAATAGGAGACAAATATATAGCGGTATTATTTAAAAAAAAAAACTCCTAAACAAGAAGGAGTAAGAAGAAGAGGAAAAAGAAAAAAGAGAGAAAGAAGGGAGAAAAGGAGAAGAAAGAAGAAGAGGAGGAGAGAGAAGAGTAGAAAGCAAAGGGAAGGAAAAAGAAGAGAGAGAATAAATTCAAGAAAGGGATAAAGACGAGGAAGAAAGAAAGGAAGGAGAGAAAGAAGAATTAATGAAGTTCAAAAAAGAGAAGAAGAAGAAGAAGAAGAAGAAGAAGAAGAAGAAGAACAAGAAGAAGAACAAGAAGAACAAGAAGAAGAACAACAAGAAGAAGAAGAACAAGAAGTGACAAAAGAAGAGGACAACGAAGAAAGAAAGGAAGGAGAGAACGAAAAAAAGGAGAGGGGGGAAAACTAAAGTTCACAAAAGTTTTCGTACAATGTTTTTTTGTTTTTAACACTTCTGTTCTATCGTGTGGTTTGGAGAAGGGTTTGAGAAGTGTTCTAGAATGGTAGAAGAAGGGTTTGAGCAGTGTTCTGGAGTGGTAGAAGGCTTAGGGCATTTTAAAAATATACTCTTGGGGTAAAATAATGAAATATGTATACTAATAGACGGGCTGGGTTCTTCAGGCAGGGTCTAATCAGTTTCAGAATTTCATTATCATGTGGTTAAATTCTCAAAATAAATCAGGATAAAGTTTTACACTTGCTAGAGCTAGAAGAATGTTTGTACTTTGTAGGTAGAAATTGTACTCTTGCTAGAAGAATGTTTGTACTTTATAGGTAGGTACATACCTACATATCATAGCTGGTAAGGTCCTCATGTTAAAAAATAAGAAGTAAAATGTAAAATAATGTGAATTAAATCGGAGCAGAGAGTTTTCCGCCCCGGGCGGGAATCGAACCCGCGGCCTAGCGCTTACAAGGCAGACGCACTACCAACTAAGCTAACTAGGCTGGCTTAAAGTTATTTAAAAGAATAAATGAAGAAGTAATATTTGAGACATGTTGTTGTGACAAGTTGTGCCCTTGGTTAATACATTGTGATATATTTGAAGATTTTCAATACTTGCCTTGGACGTGAACCACCAGCCCCTAAATCAGCGCGTTAACCATTATGAAATAAATAATAATAGGTATTTATTTTGCAATGAACAAATGCTACCGTTGCAAGAGACCTATTTTTGGAACAGCTTAAGTAAGCGCGAAATAAGAAAGAAGAAGAGGAGGAGGAGTAAGAAGAAAACCCTAGCAAAGAGGAGTGGGAAGATCAAATTATTTTGTATGCATCTAATGAAGTCAAAATGGAAAAGGGGGAGGGAGGAAAGGAGAATGAATGAAGAGGAGAAAGAGGCAGACGAAGGGAAGGACTCGGGAAAGAGGAGAAGAAGAAAAAGCAAGAGAGGGAGGAAGAGTAAGAAGAAAACAAGGAGGAGATGAAGGAAAAGGAAGAGAACGAGGAAAAAAAAAAAAAAGAAGTACAAAAAAAAGAAAAAAAAAAAAAAAAAAAAAAAAAAAAAAAAAAAAAAAAAAAAAAAACAGAGAGGTAGAGGAAATTGAACTTTGGTTAAGGTCAATTCCAGTACTGAACAAAGAACGAACACTGAAACGTTGAGATAAAAGGGTCGAAAATTCCAAATTCAAGAAGATCAAAGCAAAGAATACAAGATTTAGAAGTAGGTAGGTACCCCATCTAGCTTACTTTCCTGTTCCTGTAAAAACCTCCGTCAATTTGAAGACAAAAGTTTTCTTTGAACTACTCTCCCTTAGTCATGAAGCAGAACTATCTATTCACAGGAGACAATAGAAAGTGAGGAGGAGGAGGAGAATAGAAGAAAGAAGAAGATAGAAAAAAGGATGAAGAAAAGAAGGAGAAGAAGAAGAAAGGAAAGACAAGAAGAGTAATGAAGAGGAGAAGAAGAAAAAGAAGATGGAGCACGAGAAATAAACCCCAAAAGAAGAGAAGAAAAACAAGAGGAATGCAGAGCAGAACCGAAAGTTTGGCTTTCAATAAGGATTGATCGAGGATTCAAGGGTTTTGAAAAGTATTACCCCAAGAAGACAAAGTCTCTGATAATAATAAGTAAACCAAACTTTTCCTCACAACTTTCAACAGCTTCGTCCTTAGTTTTTGTTTGTTGTTTGTTTATAATCTATAGTTTGTTTTGTTTTGTTTGTTATTTATAGCGGTTACGAACGTTAAGTTCAGGGTTACAGTTACTTGTGCTTGTTCTAGGAACGTTCTTTAAACTCTGACTGGAACGCTTTTGAAGAACTTTACTTTGGTGAACTTTACTTTGGTGTTTCGTTTTAGATGACTACTTCTAGAGACGTCTATGAAGAAAGAGGTTTGATGAGGGAACTGTATATGCTAAGGTAAAGGTCCTATCGTTCCAAAATCGAAGAGAAAAGGACAGAATATAAGAAAGCCAGCCGTTCCGAGAACGAACATTATCCGTTCAGGATGATATCCGCCTGGGTCGGGAATCGAATATGCGACCTAGCGCTTACAAGGTAGACGCTCTACCCTTCAAGCGAACTAGGCTGGACAGACAATTTTAGATTTAGAAAGCTTCTAGTGTTAGATTGCAGGGTAGCGCGTCTGCCTCGTAAATGTTAGGTCGCGGGTTCTAATTACAAAGTCGCGACGTACACAATAGGGTTGCTTGGAAGAGACTGACAAGAAACGCCGACCCTACTTGAATAGGAAAAGGCTGTAGGAAGAAGAAGAAGAAGACCGACTTCTTAAAATAATAATAAAACAATCTAAGGTCTTACTCTAAGAATAATCCTACTGTCTCACCCTCTCATCCTCCATCATTTCAACTTAATGAAAAGCTCGCAGAATCTCCAAGCAACATAAAGAGGCATTAGAAAGTTTGCTTGGAATGAGGAGGAGAGGGAGGAAGAAGAAGAAGAGAAAGAAGAGAAGGAGAAAAAGGGGAAGCAAGAGGAGGGGAAGGAAGGAGAAAGGGGGAGGAGGAGGAGAAAGAGGAAGAGAGTGGGAGAAAGAAGATTGGGAGAAAGAAGAGTGGGAGAAAGAAGATTGGGAGAAAGAAGAGTGGGAGAAAGAAGATTGGGAGGAGGAGAAGGAGGAGG
>NW_007382067.1:2283-9630 GCF_000475195.1 Diaphorina citri | reverse complement strand
AGAGAAGGAAGATAGAGAGAGTAGAATAGGGACGGAAAGTGAGAAGTTGAGAGAAGGAAGATAGAGAGAGTAGAATAGAGACGGAAAGTGAGAAGAGGGAGAGAAGAAAGATAGAGAGAGTAGAATAGAGAGGGAAAGTGAGAAGAGGGGAAGGAGAAAAGGGAAAGGAGAAAGTTTGGGGGAAATTTTAGTTCAAGTGAAGAGCAGCGAGATAGAAGAGAAGGCGTAGCTACGGAGGAGAAAGAAATTTGTGAAGGGGCTATTGAGAAGGGAGTGCTACGAATGTAGTGAGAGAAGAAGAAGAAGAAAGAAGAAGAAGGAGAAGAAGAAGAAAGAGGAAGAAGAAAGAAGAAGAAAGAAGAAGGAAGAAGAAGAAGGAAGAAGAAGAAGGAAGAAGAAGAAGAAGAAGAAGAAGAAGAAGCCCCCGAAACTAATATCCTCTGACAGTTTCTATATATACAGCTCTCATGCTCTCATTAGGAGAGAAAATGCAGGAGGGGTAACAAAAAGTGCACCCTACATTCTAATGAAAATGCACCCTATGTCTTATTGGGAAAATGAAACCTTACACCCCAACACCTAGAGATTTGGAAGGTAACTTTCCCTCAGGTCCTGGAATTGGGGGAAAAATCGAGTTGGTGAGCTTTTGATGAGCAGTAAATAAAGTTAAAACTGTGCTTTGCCTAGGTAAGTACCTGCTGTACAATAATATCATACTAACGACGCTCTTCCGATCTAAGAGGTTTGACAGAGGGAACTGATGTAACTGCTAAGGTCTTATCGTCCCGATATCGAAGAGAGAAGGAAGACAGCATAATATGAGAAAGCCAGCCGTTCCGAGAACGAACATTATACCATCAGGATAAAATCCGCCCCGGGCGGGAATCGAACCCGCGGCCTAGCGCTTACAAGGCAGACGCACTACCAACTAAGCTAACTAGGCTGGCTGGAAAAGTCTGATTCCTAAATTTTCGTTCATGAAAATTGGCGTTGGAAATTTTCAATGAACTTTTGTTCATCATCTTCTCACGAGGCTTGGAAAACAAGGAAACTTAAGGAACTTGTAGAGTTACGAGTCCATTAGACATCATCAAAATTTCATATTGAGGTGGAAAACCGCAGAAATCATTAAGGAGTAAATAAGGAGTGATGATGGAGCATACATTTCTTGAGCCTAAGCCATTATCCCACCTTCCTTAATGAATTACCTGGGGTAGAAAATGGTGCGAAACAATACTTTGTGGAATGGGCATACTACGGCACAGACCCCTCTAAACCATTATACCGATCTAGTTTTATCTCGGCAATGTCTGTTTGTTTGTGTGTGTGTTCCTTCCGTGATAGGCTGATAGGTAACTCTGGAACGGTTGGTTCCTCTTTCCTCATCTCCTTTTTGTAAGACCAGGCCTGATTAGAAAACCTTTGTCCTATCCCTTCTCCCTCTCTTACAGAATTTGAAATCCAAGCCTGATAGAGAGTTTGAAAACTTTTCAAACTCTCTAACAGCACAAGTACTCGTAGGGATAAAGACCCCATAGACCCATACCCTCCTAATGTTGTTACTCAAAGTTTTGGTTTTGTTAAAAGCTTTTAGCGATTTCATCCCTTTCATCAATGTCTATTACTCACTTATTAATAGGTATTATTACCATTATTATTCTATTATTATACTTACTTTATGAAGTTACTCTATTGTGATTGCAAAACATTAAATTTCGTTCAAATCAATTGCTCTTAAGTTCACTTTTGAGATGCACTTGAATTTTATTGCAATAATTGCGACAGTTGAGCGGATCTTTCCAAGAAGGGCTCAAAGAGTAGACGCAAATTAAGTTTCAAGTAAAACAGCTTTGACGTTTTTAATTCACATTGAAATATAGGCATTGGAGATTTTCTATATAATATAATAGATAAAAAAAAATAGATAGGTTTATTGATGACTAAAGGTGGAGATATCAACAAATATTGATTGAAAAATATTCGGAGTACTTTACAAAAACTCATGATATCTTGATGAATAGTGGAGATATCAATCAACATGATTCTTTTTCTTTTTAGAACTGACTCTTGATAACAATCCGAATTAAGAAAGCCTTTCTATAATACTCCAAAATTATCTAATAACTAGGGCCTTCCCAGAAAGAAACCTTCTTAGGGTTAGGGCCTTCCCAGAAATAACTCTTTTTAGGGTTAGGGCCTTCCCAGAAATAACCCTTTTTAGGGTTAGGGCCTTCCCAGAAAAAAAAATCCTTCTTACGGTTAGGGCCTTTCCAGAAAGAGCCCCTCTTAGGGTTAGGGTCTTCCCAAAAAGAACCCTTCTTAGGGTTAGGAGCCTTCCCAGAAAGAACCCTTCTTAGGGTTAGGACCTTCCCAAAAAGAACCCTTCTTAGGGTTAGGGCCTTCCCAGAAAGAACCCATCTTAGGGTTAGGGCCTTCTCAGAAAGAATCCTTCTTATATAAAAGCGTTCAATCATTTAAATTGACAAAAGGGATGCCACAGGGAGATGCTCTGTTTCCCTAAGTGTTGTTCATAATTTTATCTGTAGCTTTTATTACGTCATTTCATTGACTTTAATGTTCTTTTGTTGGACATTTTAAATCTTAAAGCGTACTTAGTTGGAGTTGGATTACTTTTAAGTTGTGAAATCTCCGACAGTGGCTTTATTTATGTACCTAGGTATCTATATTTTCCCCCTTCTTCGTTTGAAGAAGAAAATGTCAAAGAAAAACCAACAGCCCTTCGGAATAAGAATAACTCAATATCTTTTTTGCGTCCCCGATCCAGCTTGTCACTTCAAATCAATCTGAAAAGCTTCTTTTTCTTTTTCTGCTTCTTCTTCCTCTACTTCTTCTCCTCCTCCTCCTCCTCATTCTTCTAGTTTTTCTTCTCGTATTTTCTCTTCCTTCTTCTTCCCCTTCTTTCTCCTCAGATGCAAGAGTTTCCAGACGGCCAAGCGCGGCGAAATTTGCCGCATCCCCGGCTGTTCTGTCGCAACTGCGGCTCCTGGTACCGCCACACCCATCAGGCTCCCTAACTTCCAGGGGGACACGTTCAAACAGTTCATTTCCTATGTGTATACCGGCAAGGTAAGGACGATACCTACCTCCAAACTTTTTTAAGTACTTTCTATTTTTTACTTTAAAAAATTCAGTACCTACAGTAGCCTGGGGTATGCGTTTGAGGTCAATCCTATAACAAGAGCCTAGCCCATGCACTTTTCAAGTGACTACCAAAAATAATAAAAGAATTTTAAAAGATTTGGACTTTTTTTTCCAAGTGTGGTAGAGGAGGGAAATGTAACAACAGAGGTCTTGTCGTCCCGAATTTGAAGAGAGAATAGGAGAAAGCCAGCCGTTCCGAGAACGAAGGTCTTAATCAGTAACTAAATTGAAGAGAGGTCTGGGATGAGAGGATAGGAAAAACTTGAAAAAGCCAGCTGTTCAAGAACGAACCTTATCTGTTAAGGATAAAGTTCACTCCTGGTGGAAATCGAACCCAAACTAGGCTGGCGGCGAAACAAAGTTTTTTGTCCACCTGACGAGGCGCTTTAAGACGTTAAAAAAGGAAATAGTGCCAAACCATATCTTGGAACAGAATTAACCACAGTTGTTAACATTATTTGTAGATCATGCATCAAGACAACGGCCTATTCGAAATGCTGACAATAGCCCAGGAGCTGGGCGTTGAGGAATTACGAGTGGCATGTGAGGAGCACTTTAATTCCACCCTGTCCGTGTCTAATGCTTGCACTTATCTGACGTCAGCTATGGAGATACAAGATAGAGCTGCAGGTAAGTTGAGAGTAAGGGGAACTTTTACGAGCCAGATTTTTTTAACCTTCTAAAGAGCTTAGGGTGGGTTCCACCAACCTTTCTTTTTAGTCCCTAACAGCCTATTGAGCCTTTACAAACCAAATGGAACTCAACAATCAACAGGTTTTTAGCTCAACAGGCCCTTTAGGGGTTGAAAAATATTGGTGAAATCCAACCGTGGTCAATTTTTGGTTTGGCCCGACGAAAACTTCCAAGCAAGTCTGTCTTGTACAAAAATTTTCTTCATAAACATGAATGTTCCAAAAAGTTAGTTTAAATTTAGAACATTTTCCCATAACTTGTCTGTTTATTTCTTTCAACTTTTCCCAGCATTTCATATGGAGGAAGTAGTAAAAATAACTTTTTTCATATTTCTGACAGCTTTGGAAAAAATGTCTGTAAAACTGAAGTAATTTAAACAAGAAGATTTTCTCTAGGAATGTAAGTCAAGGTTTTATTTTACAAGGTTACATTTTGAGTATGAAATGGGTCAATTTTTATTCTGATGAAAAACATACAATCATTTTCGAATTTGGGATTGAGTTGTAGTTTAATTCAGCCTTGTGTTAGAACCTTAGAAACATTTGAATCTGCGAGGAGGAGGAGGAAGAAGGAGGAGGAAGAGAAGAAGAAAAAGAAGGAGAAGAAGAAGGAGGAGGAGAAGAAGAAGAAGGAGGAGGAAGAGAAGAAGAAAAAGAGGGGGAGGAGGAGAAGAAGGAGAAGAAAAAGAAGGAGGGAGAGAGAGTTGTACCCAGTTATATGGGACGCAATTTTTCAAAGTGCATTTTTTTCCCTCTCTCCAATTCCATCAAAACAACGTTTGACACTAACATGCTATGAAGTACAGTGCTGCTGGCATTTTCCAAGATTGCACTTTTCAACGTAGGGAGGGAGGAAGAGAGCTAAGGGGGATGGAGGTAGGGTGGGAGAGAGGGGGAAAAGGGAGAGAGAAAGGAGGAAAGTGAAGGGAGGTGGAGGAAGGAAGGGAGAGAGAGAGAGAGAGAGAGAGGGAAGGGAGAGGAGGGAGAGAAAGAGAAATGATAGCCAAGGGAGAGAGAGAGAGGGGAAGGGAGAGAGAGAGAGAGTCATTGTGATTGATGTGGTTTTAATGAACACATTCCAATCCCTAGTCTATCAGTGGAGAAGACAAGAAGACAAATTAAAAAAAAAAAAAAATCGAAAGAAGTAAGGACCGTTTTTTTCAAGAGGTTTGATAGAGGGAGCTATACTGTAATTACTGAGCTGTAATCCCTAAAGCGAAGCTCCCAGAACTCCCAGAAGTAACCTCTTCTATTTAGGATAAAATTCGGCCCGGGCAGAAATTGAACCCGTGACGGGACGGCAGACGCACTCATCAACTCATCATACTAACAACTAGCTAACTAGGCTGATGGCTCTGTTAACTGTTACATATTAGTAATTCCTAAAATCAACAGTTGGTCAAGTTAAATTCCATTTTATTGGCCTTAAAGCCAGTGTTTGTGTCTCAAAATAATGTTGCAATTGCCAGGGTCTCCGATCTTACAAAAAGTATGTGTTAACCTCTGTGTACACTCAAAGACTATCACAAGCAGTCTCTAAGCATTCTTAGTCAAACACTTTAACATTAGATTGTAAACTTGGACCCGGAGTTCAATGGTTTATTTTGGTTTCTTAACTTCTTCCGAGAAAGCAGGAAGAAGGGGATTCTTAAGATTGAAAGTTTGAAAGCCACTAATGGACATGACCAAAACCTGAGTTTCCTCACCTAGAATGTGTCCTTCAATTCTTAAGTTGACGTTCTCGTACAGCCAAATTTGAACTCTGGATCTGTTTTGCAAGAATCTGAAGATCAAGTTGATGGGCTGTACCATCACCTTTTGAACTTTCGGTGCCATTTTAAATCCTCCCGACATTCTGCTGTTTTGTAACTTTGACCAAACGAAAAAGAAAGATCCCTATTGAGTTTTAATTGATTAAATGTCGAAAGTAATCGCTGGATTTGGTTTATTTCACTCAAAAACCGGCAAAAGTGACAAAAGGATTTTAGAAATTCACGTTTGGGAATTGGGATTCGATTTCGATTTAGGTAGCGTTCTGTTTTGTTTACATTTTTGCAACGTTGCCACATTTCCTCTTCTTCAAAAACCTCTTTGACGCGCGGAATGAAAAAACCTCTTTCACTTTTTGATACCTACTCGGATATTTTATTGAATAGGTATTTTTACTTCCTTTTTTATTACCTACCTACCTACCTACCTACCTACCTTTTTTTCTCGAATTTTTTACGTAAATATAAATTCTTAAAATTAACAAAATAATTATTTTCGCTTTTCTTTTGTTCGATAGGAAAAGGAGCCAAGTCGTACGTGGACAAATGCACGGCCTACATAGGAGAAAACGCGACCGAGTGCGTGAGAACCAACACTTTTCTCAACCTACCGAAAGATGCTCTGGTGAAAATTTTGTCTTCGGATTGCGTAAGTTTTTCAAAACTCCAAAATTTAATCTGACCGTTGGGTGGAAAAGAAGAAGTTGCGGGTTTCCACACCGGAAACCAAATTTGGGGAGTTGAAAAGTTGCTTGTTGCCAGCCTAGAGATAGCTTGGTTGGTAGCGCGTCTGCCTTGTAAGCGCTAGGCCGCCTGTTCGATCCCCGCCCGGGCGGATTTTATCCTGATAGGATAATAATCGTTCCCGGAACGGCTGACTTTCTCCTATCCTGTCTCCCTTCTCTCTTCGATTTCGGGACGATAAGATCTCGTTGTTACAGTTCTATCAAACCCAGAGAATTCAATTCTGGGATTTCGGGATTCCGGCCTAAAATGGGCAATTTTCGAATCTCGGAATTGCAGCTCTTGAAAATAGAAAGTAAAAATCCGTCAACTGTAGGTTATATTTTCTGTAGATTTCACAGCTTATTCCTGTATAATTCACAGCTTATTCTGGAAGAAGAAGACGTCTGGCGTGCCGTATTGAACTGGGCCAAATATCAAGCCGGCGTTACTCAACCTGTGGCCCATTGGGCGGAGGAAGAACGAGCCCGCGTCTGTCAGCATCTTGTGGGAGTGATAGACCATGTCAGACTTCTCCTAATAGGTAGCTACATAAAGCCGTATTTTACTATGTGACTTTTTTGAGTCACCATAAGAAAAATTTCTCTTTGGACTAGTTCGGACTGGCAGCGGGTGTTTTGGCGCCATTAAGTCCAAACTAGTCCAAAGAGAAATTTCGTATGATGACTAAAAAAAAGGAGAGGAGCAAAAAGAACAACGCAGAAACGTATGCGCACAAACACATTAATGCGTTGCCTGCGAGGGAGCTTTGCTCGGGACATTTGATGTGACGTCATCGCCTACGGGAGCGTATGCCGTGACGTCAAAGTTCACGATTTACCGGCATTTTTTTGTGTCCAACTCACCCCCACTTTTTCTTCTTCTTCCACCTGGTCCGCTTCTACAACCTCTTCTTCTTCTTTGCCGTCCCCTTCTAAGCTTTTCCCACTCTCCAAGGGGCCCAAGCTAGGGGCTGTAACTGCTTTCTTTTAAGGCCATTG
>NW_007382067.1:0-1837 GCF_000475195.1 Diaphorina citri | reverse complement strand
TCCTCCTCCTCCTCATCTCTCTCTCTCTCTCTTCTAAACAAAGAAACCACACCGGAAACCAAATTTGGGGAGTTGAAAAGTTGCTTGTTGCCAGCCTAGAGATAGCTTGGTTGGTAGCGCGTCTGCCTTGTAAGCGCTAGGCCGCGGGTTCGATTCCCGCCCGGGCGGATTTTATTCTGATGGGATAATGTTCGTTATTGGAACGGCTGACTTTCTCCTATCCTGTCTCCCTTCTCTCTTCGATTTCGGGACGATAAGATCTCCTTGTTCTTGTTACAGTTCTCTCTATCAAACCCACAGAGAATTCAATTCTGGGATTTCGGGATTCCGGCGTAAAATGGCCAATTTTCGAATCTCGGAATTGGAGCTCTTGAAAATAGGAAGTAAAAATCTGTGTCAACTTTGATGTTTCCTGTATAATAATTCACAGCTTATTCCTGTTTCAAAGCTTATTCCTGTATAATTCCTATCTGATTTTCTGTATAATTCACAGCTTATTCCTCTATAATTCCTATCTGATGATTTGTATAATTCACAGCTTATTCCTGTATAATTCCTATCTGATTTTCTTTCACAACTTATTCCTGTATAATTCCTATCTGATTTTCTGTATAATTGACAGCTTATTCCTGTATAATTCCTATCTGATTTTCTTTCACAACTTATTCCTGTATAATTCCTATCTGATTTTACGTTATATTTCACAGCTTATTCTGGAAGAGGAAGACGTAAGAAAAAAAAAAAAACGGTTTCATGGCCCTCTTTTTCATTAAAACAACGCATTAGATTCGTGTGGTCTGTGTGGTAGCATACCTCTACTGTGTCTTTCATCAGACCGACGAGAATCGAAATACGAGTTCAATTTTCTTTCGTCAATGTCGGGGATCGAACCCGGGGAACCTCTCACCCTTTTCGAATCTTCCCCTGCCGTTTCTTCTTCTTCTCCAACATCTTCGCCTGGTCCACCTTCTTCTTCTTTTTCACCCCCACTCAACCTGTGGCCCATTGGGCGGAGGAAGAACGAGCCCGCGTCTGTCAGCATCTTGTGGGAGTGATAGACCATGTCAGACTACTCCTCATAGGTAGGTACATAAAGCCGTATTTTTTTTTAGAGGTTTGACAGAGGGAACTGTTAACTGCAAACTATTGACGTAGGTTTTTTTTTTTTTAAGAGGTTTGACAGAGGGAACTGTAACTGCTATGGTCTTATCGTCCCGAAATCGAAGAGAGAAGGAAGACAGGATAGGAGAAAGCCAGCCGTTCCGAGAACGAACATTATCCCACCAGGATAAAATCCGCCCCGGGCGGGAATCGAACCCGCGGCCTAGCGCTTACAAGGCAGACGCACTACCAACTAAGCTAACTAGGCTGGCAATGTCCATCTTTTCTCGTCGATTTCGGGACGTTAAGTGCGCGTCAACAACGACGACCATACACCCTTGGAATTGGCTTCTATTCATTAGCATGGTTTGTTTGTTAGCCCGTCCTTCTTTTATTATTTTCTCTTGGGTTGGTACTAGGCTATGGTTGAGGGTAGGCACTCCATTGGGGACGCCTTACATTTGAATTTAATCATTTTAATCTCCATCATTCTCTTCCCTCACTCAGATTCCCAAGTATTTGCCGAGGAAGTCGAGCCTACAGGAGCAGTCCCCATGGAATTATCATTGGAACGATACAAGTATGCGGCCATAGGGGGTTTGTCCAATAAGTTCAAAGATAGTCCCTCTACTGATAAGCGTCTACAGCCGCGGATTTCGGTCAAGTTTTTCCCCGGCTCTCAGATCCTGGTTCAGGAGAAGATGTCGTATCAGAAGATACTCAATTCCTGGTAAGA
>NW_007382066.1:0-9653 GCF_000475195.1 Diaphorina citri | reverse complement strand
ATTTTTACAGTTTTTTGAGAAAAATTCCAGGAGGAAAGAAAAAATTCACCGACACAAACAACGGTTGCTAGGCGACTGGAAAAAAAACTGAAGTTTAGAACTTACTTTGTTTAGTCAGTTTATTCAACAAAGCCACTTTTTCAACCAATGGGAATTAAGTATTTTCCAAGATGGATCAAATACTCTATTCTGATTGGTTGAAAAAGTGGCGCTGTCGGTAACATTTGGAAATGTCGGATTTCCGTATCAGGCTTTATTCTTATGATAGATAAATTTAGGTCTTAGGTACTTATTGTAAATAATCCATATTAAATTATTAATTTATGAATAAGTTAAAGTTATTAAGTTACCTACCCTTGAATAAATGAGTAAGTATTTGTTGAAAACACAAACCAAGTGAAATTCCAGTGTAATGTTATTTTCCTAAAACCTAGGTTCCTATAAGGTATCATCTTGAAATTTATATTCTAAAAAATAATAAACATAAAGTAGCTCCCTTGTCAGCTTGGAGGGGCGCTACCCTCCAAGCTAAATAGGCTGGCATGTCACGTCACGTCACTACTATGATTTCACGTCACGTGAGCTCATGGGGAGTTACAAAGATGTAGTTCAAAGTTTCCGATAATATTGCAGGTAATTTCCTTCAGACTATTACGTCACGTGAGGGCAGTGTGGCAGTCATGAACGAAATTACCTACAATATTATGGGAAAAATTTGAACTACATCTTTCTGACTCCCCATGAGTTCATGTGCTCATGTGACGTGACGTGATAGCAGTTGTATGTCTACCTTTCTTCCTCTCCTATTATCCTAACCAATCCGAAGTGAGGGTGTCGCGTGACCACGCCCCCTCCGGTTCCGAACAATCCCGATCAGGTTTCGCAGCTTCGTGTGTCTTCGCCACCGATCCACCACGAGTTCCCCGGCCAGCGCCACCCAGCTGATTATTAGTCCGGCGAATAGAAGCATAAATGGAGCGCGGAGGTCATCGAGTTTGAAGATGTTGGCTGACTTCTCAACGGTGTGGCCGAGGGGTGTGAAGCGAGCCAGGAGAGAGCGGTTCATCTTGGTCATCCACTTCTGGACGAGACCTGGAATTGAGAGAATTAGACTCATATGGTCTGTGTCGTAGCATGTCTATCCCATAGTATGTCCCTCATCAGATGGGCGAGAAGAGACACAATACTTCCCACTTAGACACACGAATACCAGAAAGTAACCCGTTGAAATATTTGCAATCGAAAAACGAGAACCGCATGGTAAGCAAAGCGCTTTACCACTGGATTAACCGGGTCCCCATGGCCCATCGCTATCAGTTAGATTGGCGAGTAGCGCATATGCCTTGTAAGCGCTAGGTCGCGGCTTCGATTCCTGCCCTGGGCGGATTTCAGTGCACAAGCTCTATTATTTGTCTCTAAAGGTAGAAACACATTACCATGATGTCAAGTGAGCGCATGGAGAGGAAGGAAGATGTAGTTCGAAGGTTTCCCCATATTGTAGGTAATCTCGTTCAAGACAGCCACACTTCCATCACTTTACGTGAGCTCACGTGACGTGATCTTACCAGCTTCATCGATATAGCTCAACAGTTGATCAATGCGGTTCCTATAAGGTGATTCCGTGAGTAACACATACGATATGAAATACGTGATTAGCGTCTCACGCATGACGTGTAGATGACGCGTGACATTACGTGCGTTCCGGATCTGTATGATGTTACGGAGGAGTCCGCGTGAGTGCGTGTTGATGCGTTGGAATCCGGCAAAATGTGAGGCGGATGCGCGGATGGAGGATTCGTTATGGCGAATTATGCGTTTGGCTGTGGGAAAAAGAGTGCGTTAAGATGCGTTCTTCTTGTTATTGATATTGTTTTTGTTGTAGCGGTGTAACTGCATAGAAGGGTCTCTAGCCAAGATTTGGCTACTCTAATCGTTATTTTATAACTTTTGATTGTAACTGTAAGACCTTCCCCAATAGAAGAGAGAAGGAAGATTTCCCCTTGGGGTGAATTTTACCCTGAACATCTTTTCCTTCTATCTTCGATTTCGGGACGACAAGACCTTAGCAGTTACTGTTCCTCTGTCAAACCTCTCTCAAGAAAAAAAGAAATTGACTTTCACCATTGGAAGTTGTGTTCGTTGTGGCGTCAGTACTATAGAACTCAACTGCTTACCCAAATTCTCGAGATGAGGATCCTCTATAAACAACTCATCCCAACCAGAGCTTGAAGTCCAGAGAGGAAGACCGCTGTGGTCCAACTCAGCAAACGTGTTAACATCAGGGTAGTATACCTGCAAATAACGTTTAGGCTGTGTTTATGTACTAAGCTGAGATGAGCTCGGACGAGGTGAGATAGGATATTGTTTCTACAGTTTTGCATTGGAGTGGTAACTTAAGCAAGGATAGCATGGGATTGTTGGGCATTTTTTCTAACCCTCTGTCCCGGCGGCAATTTTTAAAATTTATTTTATCGATGAGATAAATCTATGTTGTCGAGGCAGTGTGGACAGTTCAGTCGACATCGATCGATGAGATAAATCTATGTTGTCGAGGCAGTGTGGACAGTTCAGTCGACATCGATCGATGAGATAAATCTATGTTGTCGAGGCAGTGTGGACAGTTCAGTCGACATCGATCGATGAGATAAATCTATGTTGTCGAGGCAGTGTGGACAGTTCAGTCGACATCGATCGATGAGATAAATCTATGTTGTCGAGGCAGTGTGGACAGTTCAGTCGACATCGATCGATGAGATAAATCTATGTTGTCGAGGCAGTGTGGACAGTTCAGTCGACATCGATCGATGAGATAAATCTATGTTGTCGAGGCAGTGTGGACAGTTCAGTCGACATCGATCGATGAGATAAATCTATGTTGTCGAGGCAGTGTGGACAGTTCAGTCGACATCGGTCGATGTCTATCGACGGCCGGTCGACTATGTGTGGACACCTTGAAAGTTTAAACAAAGAGACCGGCGTCTGGATTGTAAGCCCTAGATCGCTGGTTCGATTTCCGCCCCGGGGCGGACTTTATCCTAAACAGATAAGGTTCGTTCTCGGAACGGCTGGATTTCTCCTATCCTGTCCTCGTTCTCTCTTCGATTTCAGGACGATAAGACCTCCGTTGTTACAGTCCCATCTACCAAACCTCTTCAAATACTGATGTACAAAGGTTTTTTCCCCAGTCAGAGTGTTCTCTCTATACTGTCAGAGTGTTCTCTCTATACTGACTTCTAAGAAAACGATTATGATCCTTTCTACGCTGAATGAATCGTTGCGTTTGAAATCTCACCGGTGTCGATATAAACGTAAACAGCGAGCCCTGAAACGCGTTTGTAACGATGAAACTAAAACCGTATAGGAACGCAAGCAAAACTCTGTGATCCGATGAGAGAGGAAGTATAGAAGATGACGGTAGGGAAAGCATCGTGCGATACAACTCGAGTAGAATGATGCTGTCCAGACCTGGGCTCTTGGGACGGTAATATGAGGATTCTGGGGAAATACCTGAAAAAGAGAGAAACAAAATTCAGACGCGTTCTTATTATTATAATTATTATTATATTACACTTTATTAGGATTTTACAATGTTTTTTACAATACAATATTTACAAACAGGTACACAAAACAAAATAATAAGAAATTAACAAAAGAAAACGAAAATTGAATAAAGAAAGAAAAAAAATGAAAAATCCTAACTCAGGGGCGGGATTAATGCCTAGGGCATTCTCTTCCATCCAACCCCTATTAGAACTTGGCCTGACACACTGCCGTGCGCTCAGATACCTGAGGTATTCAGGTAACTGAGAACGTTGAGATGGTGACTGATGGCAATCAGGGTTGTATTTAGGATTCTTTCAAAGGGGGGCCCGAGGGTCAAACAGTGATGGTGTAGGGTAAGTGTAACATTTATTCGCTCACCTAAAAAACGTACCATTTATTGGCCCACCTGCCCACATTTCTTTTTCTAATTTTTGTTTTTTATGACTACAATTTTTGAATAGCACTGGTTCGATAGCATCTTTAAGCCCTTTCTTTTGATGAAATTGGATCTTGTTTTTTATGACTACAATTTTTGAATAGCACTGGTTCGATAGCATCTTTAAGCCCTTTCTTTTGATGAAATTGGATCTTGTAAAATTTGTCCAGCTCAGACTTATGTGGCGTATGGTACAGGTGGGCCAATAAATGGTACGTTTTTTAGGTGGGCGAATAAATGGTACACTTACCCTATGGTCCAAATTTTCGAAGTCTGACCTACAGCACAGGAGAAAAATGAAGCTCGAGGGAGGGTGGGGGTGGCCGGGCCCCCTCGACCCCAATTTTTCAGAGTTTGACGTAAAGTAAGCGAGAGAAATGAAGCTCTTCACCCTCCTCCCCACCTGAATACGGTCCTAATGGCAATGTATTTTGGACTTGCCTATACATTTCCCGACATACATACGATAAGTTTTGTACTTTTCAGTCGATCTGGACTTTTGATTCGTTGTGGGTAGACATCTCAACGTCCCGTCCCTTAGTTCTTAGGCCAGACACTCACTATCAGGTAGACCTGACAGGACACGTACACCTGATCAGGTCCATCTGTCAGGTTCTTCTTCTTCCTCCTCATCTTCTTCTACTTCTTCTTCTTCTTCTTCTTCTTCTTCTTCTTCTTCTTCTTTCTTCTTCCAGATGTATTTTATTATGTGAAACAGGTAGACCTGACAGGACACGTACACCTGATCAGGTCCATCTGTCAGGTTCTTCTTCTTCCTCCTCATCTTCTTCTACTTCTTCTTCTTTCTTCTTCCAGATGTATTTTATTATGTGAAACCAAACATGGCTGAACCAATGAGAATCCGCTTTGGACGTAAACACAGCGAAATCTCACGGTTCATACACCTAAGATTAAATACAAGACTACTTACCCTTTTTGCACGGAAAGAAGTCCCTCAGCGCACAATGCCACAGGTAGTACAGGCATACCACCACGGACCGTGACCTGTAGACAGACAGCGAACCCGCGGAGATGAATTAGGAAGCTTGTCTGGCTAGGGGACGTTAAAATGAAGAGGACCGTTTTGACGTTAAACAGATATCAGACCTCTAGACGAAAGTAGACCAGTGTCTTTGCTGTGGGACTATAAATCGGGATCAGAGTAGATAAACCCTAACCAGAGTAGATAAACCCTAACTTCTTCTTCCCCTTCTTCCTTTACGCTCGTTACATTTCAGTTGTTGCTCTCTGTATTCATTATGTTTGTAATTCTGTATTGATATGTAATTTCCATGTAAAATAAGCAAACATACATTTGTACAAATAAATGCTTTATTGAATTGAATTGAACCAGTCTGGCAGTTTTCAAAGGGCTCTCTCTGCTTTTAAAGAACAAGCACAAGTCACCACGATGGTTGACTTCTGTTCCGGACGAGCCAATTAAACATGGCTAGAGACCATCACCCCGGTGTATTGCAGGTGAAAAAAGATATCCTTTCTCTTTTCTGCCATCACCATTCGGCTACAGGTGAAGCCGCTACAACAACAACAACAAACTTTTTTTAAGTAAGGAAGGGAACTCACCAGTTTCGCAACATAGATTTATCTCATCGATCGATGTCGACTGAACTGTCCACACTGCCTCGACAACATAGATTTATCTCATCGATCGATGTCGACAATTGACGGCCGGTCGACTATGTTTGGACTTTGGACACACCTTTACAGCATAAACGTTATATGCAGGTATACTACCCTGATGTTAACACGTTTGCTGAGTTGGACCACAGCGGTCTTCCTCTCTGGACTTCAAGCTCTGGTTGGGATGAGTTGTTTATAGAGGATCCTCATCTCGAGAATTTGGGTAAGCAGTTGAGTTCTATAGTACTGACGCCACAACAAACACAAGTTCCAATGGTGAAAGTCAATTTCTTTTTTTCTCGAGAGAGGTTTGACAGAGGAACAGTAAACTGCTAAGGTCTTGTCCTCCCGAAAGCGAAGATAGAAGGAAAAGATGTTCAGGGTAAAATTCACCCCAAGGGGAAATCTTCCTTCTCTCTTCCATTGGGGATAAGACCTTAGCAGTTACAGTTACAATCAAAAGTTATAAAATAAGGATTAGAGACCCTTCTATGCAGTTACACCGCTACAACAAAAACAATATCAATAACAAGAAGAACGCATCTGAACGCACTCTTTTTTCCCACAGCCAAACGCATAATTCGCCATAACGAATCCTCCATCCGCGCATCCGCCTCACATTTCGCCGGATTCCAACGCATCAACACGCACTCACGCGGACTCCTCCGTAACATCATACAGATCCGGAACGCACGTAATGTCACGCGTCATCTACACGTCATGCGTGAGACGCTAATCACGTATTTCATATCGTATGTGTTACTCACGGAATCACCTTATAGGAACCGCATTGATCAACTGTTGAGCTATATCGATGAAGCTGGTAAGATCACGTCTCGTGAGCTCACGTAAAGTGATGGTAGTGTGGCTGTCTTGAACGAGATTACCTACAATATGGGGAAACCTTCGAACTACATCTTCCTTACTCTCCATGCGCTCACTTGACGTCATGGTAATGTGTTTCTACCTTTAGAGACAAATAATAGAGCTTGTGCACTGAAATCCGCCCAGGGCGGGAATCGAAGCCGCGACCTAGCGCTTACAAGGCAGATGCGCTACTCGCCAATCTAACTTATAGCCATGGGGGGGTTAATCCAGTGGTAAAGCGCTTTGCTTACCATGCCGTTCTCGTTTTTCGATTGCAAATATTTCAACGGGTTACTTTCTGGTATTCGTGTGTTGACCCAGAACCTAAGTGGGAAGTATTGTGTCTCTTCTCGCCCATCTGATGAGGGACATACTATGGGATAGATATGCTACAACACAGACCATACAATAAATGAGGATAAAATTCCATGCCTCGGCTGGGATCGAACCCACGCCCTCCTGTTTACCAGGCAAGCGTCTTGACCACTACGCTACATAAATGCTTGTCACAAATGTCGTTCCCTGCTTAAGGCACTACGCTAAATTTTACGACTTGACTTGGACTCGAACCACCAACCTCCAGATCCGAAGTCCACCGCGCTAACCACTACACCACTGAGGTTGGTGCGGGGAATTACATGATGCTGGGTTCCCGGCTCCACTCAGGCTGGGTGAAGTTAAATTGATTAGGCAGGTAGCTTTTGTCGGCGAATGGTGGGTAAAACCCATTCTCAAACAGTCCCACAGCCAGACTCCCTGTTTATAGTCCCACAGCCCTGTTTATGGTGTTTATGGGACTATAAACAGGGAGGAGAACAGCTAACCCTAACCAGCCTAGCTAGTTGATAGTTTCAAAGTGTTCTCTCTGCTTTTAAAGAACAAGCCTAGCAAGCTGGCAGTTCTTCAAAGGGTTCTCTCTGCTTTTAAAGACCAAGCACAAGTCCTCACGATGGTTGACTGCGGTTCAGGACGAGCCAGCCAATTTAACATGGCTAGAGCTAGAGACCATCACCCCGGTGTATAGCAGATACAAAAAGACATCTTTTCTTTATTCTGCTATCGCCATTCGGCGAAAGCTAAAGCCGCTACAACAACAACAACAACAACAACAAAGAACAAGCCCAAATGCTCACGATGTACGATGGTTGACAGCGGTTCTGGACGAGCCAAACATGGCTAGAGACCATCACCCCGGTGTATGGCAGATACAAAAAAATACCTTTCTCTATTCTGACGCTCTACCTTCCAAGCTAACTAGGCTGGCGATTTGAAGGCCGTCGCATCGTTCCCACTTGTCGTTCAGAAAAAAAATCGTGTCGTGTGTAGTGGGAACACTCCCATTTACATTACCTACCCTACAAGGACATTCGGGAAAAAAATCGGATGAAACTCGCAAGAGGGAACGGGGCTTTCTGGTGTTCTCGTGTTGACCCAGCACCTAAATGGGAAGTACGCGTCTCTTCTCGCCCATCTGATGAGAGGCATACTACGGGATGGGCATGCTACGACACAGGCCACAAGCGTCTAATGTAGCAGTTGTACCATTGCTACGAAATAAAAACGGCGGTGGAACACTCATCTTAAAAAAAAAATCTTACCTTGACAAAGTGGCCGTTGACGTTCAGGTCCACTTTCCGAGTCAGAACGTCTGCAAATGTGCCACGGCTGAGATTCGAACCCGGGTCTTCCACTAAACCGTACACGAGCTTGTCCTGACTGATGTGAAGATGAGGGGTGAAGTTCATGCCTAGGAGACATGTGTAAAGGTGTGTCTAAAGTTTTACATAGTTTGGCGAAAGAAAATTTCGGAAATGTCGTACCATTTTCCAGTAGTACAGGAAAAACCACTTTCGGGATCGTAAAACTCAACTGATTGGCAATAAGGAGTACGAAAATTAGCTGACAAACCAATATGCATTACATTTCGGAAAAGGCATTTTTCTTTCGCCAAACGTTGGTCAGTCAGCTAATTTTCGCACTCCTTATGGCCAATCAGTTGAATTTTGTGTAATCAGTTTTTTAGGTATACCCAAATAACGATAGGGGGGGTGGTGGATGCTCCCAATTTTCGGAGTCTCGCCTACAGTAAAGGAGAAAAAATGTCCCACATGACTTTCTATTACATTTGCAGCAGAAAAAAAATCTGATAAGATTCAACTCACTTTTAGCCAACAGGAAGAGTACCTCGCCATCCATACCATCAATACGGCGCCCCTCATCTCTGATGATAGCCGTGGGGAGACGATGATAAATACTGATGTGCAACTGGCAACCCTGGAGATTATCTGGACGATCATGCAACGTGGCAAATACCTGAGATGAAAACAAACGCCGAATTAAGGCCCGTTCACACTTGTCGTTCGGAAAAAATCGTGTCGTGTGTAGTGGGAACACTCTCATTTAAATTATATTGCCTACGCAAGGACATTTTGTGTCGTTCGGAACTTTTATCATAGAGGGAACTGTAACAACGGAGATTTTACGTCCCGAAAGCGAATAGGAGGAGAACAGGATAAGAGAAAGTCAGCCGTTCCAAGAACGAACTTTATTGAAGTTCGCCCCGGGCGGGAAATTAAACATCAACCTAGCACAAGGCAAGTCTAGGCTGGCAAAGTTTTTATTTTCAAATGAACACAATGTTACAGGGTTCACAAAGTTGGCCATAACTAAACTTGTCGTAGAAAAGAGATAGAAGTTCTCCCGAAAAAGGGCGTGTATAACGTTACACCCTAGTTACCTTAGCCAACACACCGCGTTGTTCCTGCACGGGCTCCACTTGACTACCATTGAGTTCCCGTTTCATTCTACAACTGAGTATTAAATTGAAGTTAGCGCCGAACGCGAGCTTAGGTCCAAGATGAGGTTGCGGCTTCAAATGAAGCGGACCGTGACCTGTAGACAGACAGCGAACCCGCGGAGATGAATTAGGAAGCTTGTCTGGCTAGGGGACGTTAAAATGAAGCGGACCGTGACCTGTAGACAAACAGCGAACCCGCGGAGATGAATTACGAAGCTTGTCTGGCTAGGGGACGTTAAAATGAAGCGGACCGTGACCTGTAGACAAACAGCGAACCCGCGGAGATGAATGAGGAAGCTTGTCTGGCTAGGGGACGTTAAAATGAAGAGGACCGTGACCTGTAGACAGACAGCGAACCCGCGGAGATGA
>NW_007382065.1:0-9639 GCF_000475195.1 Diaphorina citri | reverse complement strand
GAGAGAGAGAGGGGTGGGGGGAGAGAGTTAGTAAGATACCGACTGCCTCTTCAAAATCTTCAAATTTGTGGGTTAGAGTACGAGGGAGGAAGAAGAAGAAGGAGAAAAAGGAGGAGGAGAAGAAGGAGAAGAAGAAGGAGAAGAAGAAGGGGAAGAAGAAGGAAAAGAAGAAGGAGAAGAAGAAGGGGAAGAAGAAGGAGAAGAAGAAGGGGAAGAAGAAGGAGAAGAAGAAGAAGAAGGAGAAGAAGAAGGGGAAGAAGAAGGAAAAGAAGAAGGAGAAGAAGGAGGAGGAGGAGAAGAAGAAGGAGAAGAAGAAGGGGAAGAAGAAGGAAAAGAAGAAGAAGGAGAAGAAGAAGGGGAAGAAGAAGGGGAAGAAGAAGAAGAAGAAGCAGGAGGAGGAGAAGAAGAAGAAAAAGGCAAAGAAGGAGGAGAAGAAGAAGAAGAAGAAGGAGAAGAAAAAGCTAAGAGGAGAGGAAGAGTCAGTCAGTAGCGAATGGATTGCAATGGAGAAATAAGTTGAGAAAATGGTAGACTTGGCCCGTGATCACTTAAGTTAAGCTACATCGAGTAGGGTGGGTAATATCAATCGCACTATACTGGAGAACTGTTTAACAATTTGTTGAACAAACATAGTGAGTTTTAAGTTTTAACTCCACGATTTAACGTTTAATGTTGTTTGTTTGTTTGACAATAACTCTCAAACCAACAGATATTGGACCTAATCGGGCCTATGGGGGACCTTATTCAATGCTCTGCAGTTAACTGAACCACAACCACCATTTCCATTACCTAGTTGGTATATCATCGATTTCTCTCTCCTGTGGGAACCTTATTTTGAGCTCTGATGCTAGTTAACTGAACCACCTGTTCCATTTACTATATCCTCCACTGTTGGATTCAGCAAGGGAGTGATATATGAATCGAATGAATACAAGTATATAACCCGCATCTACTTTGTATGAATTCGTGTACGTGGTAGGTCTATATAGGTAGATAATATATGTAGATAGAGAGGAAGGAAGCCACCCACTGGAGGGGTGAGGGGGACCAGAATTATTCCCGTCTGCTGGATTTGTTGTATAGTCTGTTCCATAAAGGTTGATAACCCCCCCCCCTTATGTAGGTATACCACCCTACCTGATTCCTACCTACAAGTATTAGGTATTCATATTAATCTGACAAGAACATCAGTATACAATCCCTCCCTATTCTCCAATACCCGTCTCCATTTCCTAGAACCTCCGCTTAAACCCTGCGCTCACAATCTTATCACATCAGCTGATAGCGCGAAATCCACTTGATATCTTGATCGGATCTCGTTTTGAGTCCAAGTCGAAAATCTTTGTGTTTTAATCCGGCTGGAATCCAGCTTAGCGTTCCAGATTTTCCGTGAAAGCTTTCAATATTGTATTGAAAATGGAAGGAGTAACATGGAAAGTGGAAGGAGTAACTGGAAGAATTGAAGGGGTAACTTAGGAACTGTAGAAGTTATATTCTACGTCTGGGAGTTTTCACATCGGAATTAAATAAATTATTTATTGAACTTTGTATTTTGTAAGTAGGTAGGTAGGTAGCAAAATGTAAATCTTTAAGTAACTTTTTACAGCAGACAGTAGATAATACATTCGTAGGTAAGGTATTGTGAGTAGAGGTGCCTAGATGCGCCTGTAAATTTAAACGAATACATCGTGCAATACAGAAGTTGAAGCGTTGGTGGATGTGTCCAATCTATTTTTTTACCCTACCTGCATGTCAGGGAAAGTTTGACAAACTATTTATTGTTACTTTATTTAGGTATTTATGTTTAATAGTAGGTACCTATCTCTCAAACTTTCAGAGATAAGGTGTTACAAAATGTCCACCCTCCAAAAGGCTCTACTTTCAAAAAGCTATCGATTAGGTCTATATTCTCTATATATACGTCGAAATATTTTTGAAAATATACCTAGTTCGTTTTCGAACCAAACTTTGACAAGTTGAAAAGTCAAACTTGTGGACTTCGCAAAAGGTCATTTTGATAAAGAAAGAGAAACGACCTGGGGGCTGTTTCCACAATAGAAACACCCAGCCAAAGTATTGACCCAAGAAACAGAAACTCCAAACTTAGGAGAAGGGTAAACAGGGAGGTAATTGTTTACTACATGGTCGATCCACCGTCGATCGACGGTGTCGACTATGTGTTGACGCACAGCTTTAAAAATGAAGTGGGCAGCGCGGTCCAGCCTCGTTTTTCTCCTGCAGTCCAGCATAGTTTTTCTATGGCAAATTCTTCAGCCTTGTAATTTTCATCAGTGGTGGTCAACTTTTCCAGTTATAAGCAATAATAGTCGGAATTATTTGTCCTCGGAACCAGAAAACGTAAAATCTATGGCTAATGGCTAGATATTTGAACTAATAAAATCTCCCATAAGTACCCCTGTT
The DNA here is from genome assembly GCF_000475195.1 of Diaphorina citri. Taxonomy (NCBI): domain Eukaryota; kingdom Metazoa; phylum Arthropoda; class Insecta; order Hemiptera; family Psyllidae; genus Diaphorina; species Diaphorina citri. The sequence goes on along the minus strand of NW_007382065.1, from coordinate 7,218 downwards.
TTGTTTCCACTGTGGTCAATATTACACCTCGTCTTTCCCTTTATGGCCCTATACTACCCTATACTGCGGTTGAACTAATAAAATCTCCCATAAGTACCCCTGTTTTGTTTCCACTGTGGTCAATATTACACCTCGTCTTTCCCTTTATGGCCCTATAGAACCCTATTCTGCGTGGCCCTATACTACCCTATACTGCGGCCCTACAATAACCCTATATTGGTCGTAATCACACATCACATCTTGCGCATTTTGGTCAGCAGAACAAGAAGTGTTCGAAAGAGAAAAATTAATAATGAAAAGCCAAACCCTCATCCTTTCCTCTAAAATTTCAAAGGAGGGGGGCTATGGTCATTGCTGGACCCTTCCTCCCTTTGTCCCTGCTTTACCTCTCTCCTCCTCCTCATCCTCCTCCTCCTCCTCCTCCTCCTCTTCCTCTTCCTCCTCTTCCTCCTCCTCCTCTTTCTTCATCATCGACCCATTTATTATATCCCTTTCAACTGTTCATGGAAAGACCAACATCGTTTTTTTTTTTCGCTAAAATAACACAAAGTTACACAAGATGGTTTTCTGTGTACAAAGAAGAAGGAGAGGGGATCAAAGTTATCCTTAAATCATTAGCCTTGTGTCAGAGTCTTGTATCCTTTACTTTCCACATCAGTAGCGGACGAACCCTCATATACGAGTATGTAGAAACAAAGTATATTTGTCATTTGCACCTTTAGGAGGCGTCTACACGGTCTACAACGGAGAACCGATCATAGCCAAGAGAAAATAAGCACGGACCATAGCTCCGATCATGGTACCAATTATCGCAGAAAATCAAGAAATTGAGCTGAGTATTTTTTCTGTCACAGTCGATGGCCTCAGCAAGGGTCTAAGGTCGCTGTTGTGGCCGCGCACTTGCACCTGAAATATTGGTTATTGGGTAACTGAAATAAACACTGTTTATATTTATACTACCAGAATGAGACTGAAAAGTCCCTTTAAACCTGACAATGAACAGAATGGAGGGAATGTATTTGGCTCCTTCAAGGTCTATAAAACCTCTAAACGATTTCAGAGAGCAGATTTGTTTATCGTCGCGTCGTCTCTGTCAATGGTTATCGAAGTCTTTATCAGCCTTGATAGACGTGTGATCAATCTTTATCGTCGTCTTTATCGTCATCCGGCACTGTTTCCCCTCCCCTCCATTCTACCTTCCCCACCTCCACTCTCTTCCCCCTCCAATTCCTCTATAAACATCAAAGGAATCTTTCATTAGGGGTTTGTCCTACCTAATCATTGGCATGTCTTATATTTCTCTACCTCTTCCACGTCCTCTGATGTTTCCCTGTCATTTCACCTCCATCTCTCATATCTTCTTTCTAATTGTAACCTCTTCCAGCTCATAAGATGAGAGCACGTCCCAATCCTACAGGAGGTGTTGAGTTAAAGGGAATACATGTCCTACTTCAGATTTCTCTACCTCATCCACGTCCTCTGATGTTTCCCTGTGATTTAACCTCCATCTCTCCATATCCTCTTCCTAATTGTAACCTCTTCCCTCTTCCAGTTCATAAGATGAGAGCACGTCCCAATCCTACAGGAGGTGTTGAGCTAAGAGGAATACATGTCCTGCTTCGAGAGATAAAGCACCATACAAATACCACTATAAATATTTTGTCCTTATTTCATAAGCTTCTCGTGTTCAGATTTGAAATCTACCTCCTTAATCATGAAGTTATGAGGTTGGTGGTGGGAGGCACTGAATTATTCTTTGGAGTTGAGAAGGGCCTCCTCCCTCTTCAAAATGTTTATGGGCTGGGCAGAACTGCTTCTCATGGATGCCAATAAAATATTTTTTGACATAATCATAGATAGATATCAAGCGTAGTGATGTAGTGGTTAGAATGTTAGATGGTGCTGTGATCAGTGAGGACTGAGAACTGAAGAGTTCCCTGTTGACTAAAAACCCAAATTGAAACTTCCTGGACTTTGTATGCGCTTTCAACAGGAGAAGAAAGAGGCGAAACAGGAGAAGGAGGACAAGGGGAGGAAGAGGAGGAGAAGGAGAAGAGTGGGATAGGGTTGACGGAGTGTGGGGGGGGGGGAGGAAGAGGAGGAGAAGGAGAAGGGTGGGATAGGGTTGACGGAGTGTGGGGGGGGCTAGTTAGTCAACAGACCCCAAGGCTGGGAGGGGAGGGCTGGGTGGGGGTTTTTCTATGTCGAGATTGGTTAAAATTAACTCTGACCCCTCCACCAATCCCTAACGTTCCCTCGCCCTCCCCTCCCTCGCCCCTCATATAGCACCCTTCCCCTCCTCTCATCTAGCCATGCCGTCAGTCTGTCGAGTCTCGAATTTCGGTGTCAGCTATTTTCTTTCACTATTCCGCGCTGTTGATGATGGGTTTCTCGGGTTTTCTCCAATTTTCGCCTCGCCGCCGAAAACGGGAGAAAAAGTTTTTTTCCCCCCGAACGAACTTCAGAGTATTTTCTCCGCTTCTGTTGCAATAATTAGGAATCGCCTCGCCGGAAAACGGGAGAAAAAGTTTCCCCCCCCCCCCGAACGAACTTCAGAGTATTTTCTCCGCTTCTGTTGCAATAATTAGGAAAGACGAAACTTTGGAGGGGACTGACAGAAACTATGGTTGGAGAGTGGTTGAAAAAGGACCGGAGGCGGGTGAATCTTTAGAGGATGGGTGGGTGGATTTTCGGGAGGGGTGACACTGCTGGGTAGTGGGGTAGGGTGGGGATGAACTTATGTTACCAAGTTGCGTCCTCTTCATCTGTTGTGGTTGAAAGAAGCGTTACATGATTTCTTGTCTGGGAAGGAACTATCCTTCCTCTCTCGCCTTCCTTCTCCCACTCTTTCAGCCCTCCCCCCAAATCTTTTAGATTCTGCTCGACCCCTCTTTTGTCTTGGATTCCTTCTCTATCTCCTGTTCCCCTCCCCACCCTAATGTCTTAGATTCTATCCTCCCTCACTGTATTGGATTCTTTCTCTAACCATTCCCTGTCCCCCTCCCCTCTACTGTTTTAGATTCTACCCCCCATCACTGCTGGGTAGTGGGGTAGGGTGGGGATGAACTTATGTTACCAAGTTGCGTCCTCTTCATCTGTTGTGGTTGAAAGAAGCGTTACATAATTTCTTGTCTGAGAAGGAACTATCCTTCCTCTCTTGCCTTCCTTCTCTCACTGTATTGGATTCTTTCTCTAACCATTCCCTGTCCCCCTCCCCTTACCCCTCTCTCCCCCTTGCTGTGGATTCTTACCCTATCTTCTAACTCCCACCCACTTTCCTATCTTGGAAGCATAACTTTCATCTTGAAACTTCTTCGGACGCAGAGATGGTACCGCCCCCCTCCTGCTGAGACAAGACTATGAATAAAATATCTGGGTGAATTTGGTGAATATTTCATGACGGCGAAGATGCATTTAGGTCGCGCGTCGTACCGCCCCCCTCCTGCTGAGACAAGACTATGAATAAAATATCTGGGTGAATTTGGTGAATATTTCATGACGGCGAAGATGCATTTACATAGGTCGCGCGTTATACTTTTGACGTTCGCAATCCGTCTGATATGCGACCAACCTTAAGGTGTGTCCACACTATCCAGTGTCCACACATGGTCGATCCACCGTCGATCGACGGCGTCGACTATGTGTGGACGCATAGCTTTAGAAATGAAGTGGGCAGGGCGGTCCAGCCTCGTTTTTCTCCTGCAGTCTAGCATAGTTTTTCTATGGCAAATTCTTCAGCCTTGTAATTTTCATCTGTGGTGGTCAACTACGTTCGCAATCCGTCTGATATGCGACCAACCTTAAGGTGTGTCCACACTATCCAGTGTCCACACATGGTCGATCCACCGTCGATCGATGTCAACTGAACCGCTCACACTGCCTCGATAACATAGATTCACCTCGTCGATCAACGGCGTCGACTATGTGTTGTCGCACAGCTTTAGAAATGAAGTGGGCAGGGCGGTCCAGGCTCGTTTTTCTCCTGCAGTCCAGCATAGTTTGTCTATGGCAAATTCTTCAGCCTTGTAATTTTCATCAGTGGTGGTCAACCTTTCCAGTTTCATGGCACCTTCGGAACCAGAAAACGTAAAATCTATGGCTAATGGCTAGATATTTGAACTAATAAAATCTCCCATGAATACCCCTGTTTTGTTTCCACTGTGGTCAGTATTACACCTCGTCTTTCCCTTAATGGCCCTATAGAACCCTATTCTGCGTGGCCCTGTACTACCCTATACTGTGGCCCTACAATAACCCTATATTGGTCGTAATCACACATCACATCTTGCAAGGATATTACATATAGAACTTCTCACTCTCGTATCAATCTGATTACATCTCATTTTCCCCCAATAACATCCTGGTGCCATCTTGAATATCAAATATTTCGAGAGCAAATCTAATCCCCCGGACCTTTGAATGGCCGGCTGAGGTGAAGGGAGGAAATTGGATTTATATGGCGCTTTTTTTTTCTTTTTTTCTCGCCTGACGCCTTCCCTCAGAGCAAATTGAGCAGGAAAGATAGGGTTAAATGCCATCGACCCCTCCTGCATTTTACATTTTCCAACAAAATGTCCTTTATCTGTGTGTATGTGTGTATAGAAGAGACACATTTTTTCGTATGTACTATGAAGTAGTAGAGGGGACACACATTTATGTGTGTGTACATTTACTGGAAACAAGAGAGGACATTTTTGGAGAAAAAAAAGATTCGAGAGTTGCAGGGGGGAAAATGGTAATTTTGGTGACCATCAGGGTAGGTTGTACTTGGAAACCCTTGGTGGCAAAGTAGCCTAGAGGGTTAATTAATTGGGTGACGAAATCCATTAAATAGAAGGGTGAATCAATCGAAATTGGATTTAAATTTGAAATTATTTATATTAATTTATTTTTAAAAGACAAAAATCATTTATTTATTGATTAACTTACATATTTATGTTGTCCAGTGACACAGCCAACATCAGTCCAATTTAGAAACGCCAGCCAGCCTAGGTAGTTGGAGGATTAGCATGTCTGCCTTGTAAGCGCTAGAAGGCGGATTTTATCCTACACAAATAAGGTTCGTTCTCGGAACAGCTTTTTCCTATCCTGTCTTCCCTCTCTCTTCGCTTTCGGGACGATGCGAGACCTTGTCAGTTACAGTTCAATATATCGAATCTCGTAGAAAATAGAGCGCAATTTAAAATCTTTACTCTCACCTAACAGGGAAGGATTATTGTTGAGTGTATACCCTGTATAACATCTGTACACAGAGGCATATCTAAAATGTACTTCGTTCTCGGAACAGCTTTTTCCTATCCTGTCTTCCCTCTCTCTTCGCTTTCGGGACGATGCGAGACCTTGTCAGTTACAGTTCAATTTATCAAAGCTCGTAGAAAATAGAGCGCATTTTAAAATCTTTACTCTCACCTAACAGGGAAGGATTATTGTTGTGTGTAGGTATACCCTGTATAACATCTGTATACAGAGGCAGTTCTAAAATGTACCTACCTACATAGTACTCGTATATATGGGTAGGAATGGGGGGGAGGGGGGTGGCTAAACTACACAGTATATATGGGTATACAGGGGGGCCTAAATTACACAGTACATGGGCGGGGAGGGGGGCCTAAAGAACATAGTATATGGGTATGGAGGGGGCCCTAAACTCATTTGCAATAAAGGAGAAAAACGTGGACCGAGTACAAATAGTCCCTAATGTTCACACAATTACGCCCCCCCCCACCTAATTTACCATCCCCTCTCCTTTACCCCTCTCTCCTTCCTTCCCCTTCTTCCCTTCCCCCTCCCTATGCCTAACACGTTCAGGGTGTACCAGCTGTGGTGGAATGGAAGTATGGAGTTTTCCCCCTTTTAAAAATATTTTTTATTTTATTTTATTTTATTTTTTTTAGAAAATAAAATAAAATTAGTGGTTGGGTGGAAGAGCTCTGTTAGGAGAATCCTGCCACTATAAATAAAGCGTAAAAAAAAGAAGTACCTAGGTATTTCTGAATCCCGCTTTGAAAAACTTGATGTTGAAATTAATTTATTTTAACGGTGGCTTTTCGACAGTGGCACAGAACACGGGCGCTGTAGATCTCGAAGTAAATGAACCACATTTTTTCCCACATTCGATGTTAAAACCGTTTCGGGGACACCCTGTTAAGAGGATCTTGCGCCTGGCGAAGGCAAAAACAATTTTCTTCCGTCTACCGTCATACCGTCAAGTCAGGGGAAAAAATTTGAATTTTTTACTTTTTAATTAATTTTGACTCGTAGGTACATACCTAGGTACTATGTGGTAAGTAGAGGTATACAAAGGGATGAGGAGTGAATGACTGGGTGACTAAATTAGGACTGGGTGACTAAATCAGGGCTGGGTGACTATAAAGACGTGACGATATTTGACGGCAGTCTGAAGGTTGTGACAGTCACCCAGCGGTGGGACCGAGACGAGCGGTTTGACCTACAAATTCAGAAGGTCTATCAACATGTACAATATCAGTTCTCACAACACTATCCCCCTCCAGTGCCCGTAGTAATATTCCTCGCAACGACATCAGAGCGACCACCCTTTGGTTCCAAACCGGCTGTCCAAGTATTACCTCCATCAACTCAAGTGTCTCCATCAACTGCTACCTCTTCTGCAACTCACACGGCAGATTCAAGTGAGCCGACCTCTGCGTCAACAAACCTTCAAAGTCAACCTCCATCTCCTGCACCACTAAGTACCACAACCAACAGTGAAGCTCCTAAACCGGTCACTTCCTCAACAGCGTCACAAACTCATAACTCAAGTGTCTCCATCAACTGCTACCTCTTCTGCAACTCACACGGCAGATTCAAGTGAGCCGACCTCTGCGTCAACAAACCTTCAAGGTCAACCTCCATCTCCTGCACCACTAAGTACCACAACCAACACTGAAGCTCCTAAACCGGTCACTTCCTCAACAGCGTCACAAACTCAACAATCTTCTTCTCCTGCATCCGCAAGCTCCACAAACACCAATACCGTAGATCCTGTCGGCTCAACAACCAATAGCCCTAACCAGAAACCCTCCGCTCCAACGTCTTTGCCAGATAGTTCAAGTCCTGACAAAAAACCTTCCGCTCCCACGTCTTTGCCAGACAGTTCAAGTCCTGATAAGAAACCTTCTGCTCCAACGTCATTGTCAGATAGTTCAAGTTCTGACAAGAAACCTTCTGCTCCAACATCTTTGCCTTCACCCCCAGCAG
>NW_007382064.1:7937-9646 GCF_000475195.1 Diaphorina citri | reverse complement strand
GTTCGCGGATTTGGCAATTATGTTCGCGGATTCGCGTCCCGAATCGACATTTTGGATATTTGGCAAGCCTACTCATAACTACTCCCCCAAATAAAAGAAAATCTCTAACTTGCCTGATCCCTAGGGCCCAAGGGCACTGTTTCACCTTATGGGAGAGACCTAAAAGGGTGCAATGATCCTAAAGGACCCAAGGGGAGTATTTCACCTTAGAGGATGTGCACCTCCACAAAGGGTGCCCTCATAACCACTGCCCAGATAAAAAAAAAAAAATCTATAGGGACTTATGTAACTGCCTCAGTGCCTCATCCCAAAGTACCCACAGGGACTATAAGGGGCGGGGGAGACCTAAAAGAGTGCAATGATCCCAAAGGGCCCTAGTGGACTGTTTCCCCTTAGAGGAAGTGCACCCCAATTGGGGTGCACCCTACGCCACTGATACCACCGTGTGTTACTCGGTGAAGGAAGTTGAGCGGGAGTTGGAAGATAGAAAATCTTATCATGAAGCAACTTTTTAGTGGAGAGAAACTTTTCTGAACGCGAACAAGAAGCTAAGAAGACGCAGAAGAAGAAAAAGGAGGAGGAGGAGGAGACGAAGGAGAGTAAAAAGGAGGAGGAGAAAAAGAAGAACAAGAAGGAGGAGGAAAGAAGCTACGAATTCTTTGAAAGAGTATGGATAGAGCACAAGAAGTTGAAAAAAAAGAGAGAATTAGAAGAAGAGGAGGAGGAACAGCAGTAGTATGATTAGGGGGAGGAGTATAAAGTGAAGGATAAAGGGGGGAGTAGGAGGAAGATAAGAATGAGGAGGAGGAGAAAGCGTAGGAGAAAGAGAAATGAGAAAAAGAAGTAGAGAAAGAAGAAAAGAAGCAGGAGTTCTTTAATATTTTTGAATGAAGGTAAAGTAAACCTGTATAAATTATTCAGAGTTAAGTATTGAGGAAAAGAAAAGAAGTTAAAGAGAATGAAAGAAAGTACGAAAGAAATATAGAGGGAGGGCGAAAAAGAAAGAAAAAACCAAAGAAATAGAGGGGAAGGGAGAAAGAAAGAAAGAAAGAAAGAAAGAGAGAGAGAGAGAGAGAGAGAGAGAGAAAGATAAAACGAACGAAAGAAATAGATAGTTAGGGAGAGAAAAGGAAGGGGCCGACAGACAAAGAGAAAGAGAAAGTGAGATAGAGAAAGAGAGAGCTTTGCATAAGAGAGAGAGAGAGAAAGAGAGCTTTGCATAATTATTATTATCGTCGCTCTTTATTTTCGTCATTGGATGTTAGTGGTCGCAATTTCTACCCCAATGAACATCTGGAGTAACCAAACAAGAGACAAAATAGAACCAAAAATAGGGCAGATGGATCAGTTATTGACACATGAAAATAATAGGGTAAGTGTACTAGAGGCTAGAGGTATCAGTTATTGAAACATGTAAAAAATTATTGTACCTATTTGGGTAAGCGTACCAGATATTGACCCTTGTTAAAAAACGTCCCAGTATTTTTTTTTTTTTTTTAGTAGGAACACTTACCCTAACGAGAGATTTCGTGGAAACGAAAGCACGACAAGTTTTTGCTCTCGTTTCTCTCTTTTATTATGATTGTCAATGACAGAACGAGAGCTTTGATTTATGGAAACTAGGAAAAAGAGGGAGGGGGGGGGGGGGGGAGGGGGGAAGAGGGGGAAAGAAGGGGGAAGGGGGGGAAAGAGGGGGGAAGAGGGAGGGA
>NW_007382064.1:0-7654 GCF_000475195.1 Diaphorina citri | reverse complement strand
CTCTCTCTCTCTCTCTCTCTCTCTCTCTCTCTCTCTCTCTCTCTCCCTCCCTCCTCCTTCCCCTTCTTTTCCTCTCTCCCTCCCTCCTTCTACCCTTACCTTTCCCTCGTCTTCCTCCTTCCCAAATTTCTCTCATTAGCTTCCCTCTCTTACTTACAAATTTCTTTCCCACCCCTTACTCAAACCTTGATCTCCTCTTTCTCCAAAGTCTACCTTCCTTCTCCCTCCTCCTCATTCTCTTTCTTCCCCACCACTTGTGAGTACCTGGGTACACAAACCTGAAATTAGTTATCTTCTCAAAAAAGGTTTTTTTTTTCTCCTTCCTACATACAAAATAATAACAAAGCGTTGAGTTAATTGCTCTTGAATATTCTAATGGATTAAAAATTAGTTTATTTTTGCTCCCTCCCTCCCTCTCCCTCTCTCTCTCCCTCTCTCTCTCTCTCCCTCTCTCTTTCCTACTGTTGTACTCTCTCCCTCTTTCTCCCCTACTGTTGTTCTCTTTCACACTCCCCTCTCTCTTAGTTTTCCTCTAGGTATGCCTTGTTCTCACCTTTCTTTCTCATCCTCTCTCTCTCTCTCTTCCTACCCCCTTACTGTCTCCCTTTAACTTCTTTTAGTTAAGTTTTTTTATTCTTTTTTTACGTGTGTTAGGTACGCGCCACACTTACTTAAATTACCATAAATCAAAAAGGTTTGGCAAAAAAAGTTTCTAAATGAGAAAAAAAAAAGAGAGAGGGAGGGAGGGAGAGAGAGAGGAAAAAATAAAACATACCCAGTTAGGTGGGTACTCTCATTGGTACATCCACATGCCCTAAGAAGAGAGCGAGAGAGCGAGAGCGAGAGCGAGAGAGAGAGAGCGAGAGAGAGAGAGAGAGAGAGAGAGAGAGAGAGAGAGAGAGAGAGAGAGAGAGAGAGAGAGAGAGAGAGAGAGAGAGAGGAGGGAGAAGAAGGGAAAGAAAGAGAGAAAGGGAAAGAGAAAATGGAAAGAAGGAGAGAAAGAAATTTATTCTCTCATTGCAACTTACCTACCCTCCAGACATGTAAATGTACTTCTACCTACCTATACGTATACAATACCTAAATACCTACCTACATAGTTACATACGGAGAGAGAGAGAGAGAGAGAGAGAGGAGGGAGAAGAAGGGAAAGAAAGAGAGAAAGGGAAAGAGAAAATGGAAAGAAGGAGAGAAAGATTTTTATTCTCTCATTGCAACTTACCTACCCTCCAGACATGTAAATGTACTTCTACCTACCTATACGTATACAATACCTGAATACCTACCTACATAGTTACATACTTACCTATCTACCCACACAGACACGAAGAAGAAAGAAGATAAAGAAAAAATCTCTAGTTGAGCTTGAGGAGGTGAAAGGCGAAAAATCGCGAAAAAAGTTTAAAATACGAAACTAATGAGGAAGTAAAATAAGCAGACACGAAGAAGAAAGAAGATAAAGAAAAAATCTCTAGTTGAGCTTGAGGAGGTGAAAGGCGAAAAATCGCGAAAAAAGTTTAAAAAACGAAACTAATGAGGAAGTAAAATAAGAAAGTAGAAATTAAATATGGAAGGTGCAAAGTAAAGAACCGAGAGCAAATATAACACAGCGAAAAGTTTCTTTCACCTTAATTAATAAAAAAAAAAGTTAAAGAATGAAAATAAATGAAGAAAAAAGATAAATACGGAAAATTAAAACAACACGAATGTATAAAGAAAAGAAAAACGCTGGAAACGAAAATATTGTAAGAGACAACAAGACAACTACGGAAGATAGAGAAAATACCTTGGAGGAAGAGAGAAAAATTAAATTTTCGTGTCAAAGAACAGCGCACTATTATTATTACTATTACTTAAGTAGATATTATTGTTATTATTACTCGAAAAAAGTTTACATTTTATTATTATTATTATTATTATTATTTTTTTCTTGTGAAAAAGAACTAGGAAGCATCTGAGTCTGAGAAGATCAAATCTGTGTTGGAATTCCATTCGAGTCTTTTCTCTCTACCCGTTCCCTTTCAGACATCATGATTTTGTTCCCTGTGTCTAGGAATTTCGACCTACTTTCCACTTCTTCAAATAATATTGAGACAAATGCTGGAGGATAGAAGTATTGATGCTATAAATATGAGTGTAACTCACTAATGTCAATCCTGAGTTCTGCAGTATCTTTTGTCGTCCCTAAATCAGTGTTAAACTTGTCTTCTTGTTAAAGTTACCTACTACTCTAGTTTTATATTCCTGAACGTCCTGAGTATCTGTGGGTAGTTACTTAAGTACTAATGTTCAATTTTTCCAACACTAATTGTTCACCATTCAACTTGAATGAAAGTCGTCCCTAAATCAGTGTTAAACTTGTCTTCTTGTTAAAGTTACCTACTACTCTAGTTTTATATTCCTGAACGTCCTGAGTATCTGTGAGTAGTTACTTAAGTACTAATGTTCAATTTTTCCAACACTAATTGTTCACCATTCAAGTTGAATAACTGAAATTGAGTAGGCGGCACCACCCTCATCGAAGTTGGGCAAGGATAGAAGTACTGATGCTATACTAGTATAACTCACTAATGTAAGCCTGAGTTCTAGAGTATCTTTTGTCCCTGAATTAGTACTTACAAGACTTGTTAGAGCTACCTACTAGGTACTCTAGTTTTATGTTCCTGGACTTCCTGGGTATCTGTTGGTACTTGCTCCTGTTCAATTTTTCCAACACTAATCGTTCACCATTCAAGTTGAATAACTGAAATCCACCCTGAGAAAACCAAACAAATAGCTTGTCTGGGTGGTGAAGCTTTCTTGAACGACTTCCAAAAAAATGTTTAGTTCTTCTTCCCCAAAACTCAAAATTCATTAGATGCTGAAAACCCCCTGACTGACGTTTTCTCGGGGAAATGTAAAAGATATCATTCGCTGGATTTATTATCTATCTCGGAAGACGGAATTGAAGGAGAGGGGAAGAAAGGAAGAGGAGGTGTGAGGAATTAAAAGAAAGGAGAGGAATAAGAAGAACTCGGAAGACGGAATTGAAGGAGAGGGGAAGAAAGGAAGAGGAGGTGTGAGGAATGAAAAGAAAGGAGAGGAATAAGAAGAAGGAAGACGAGGAGAAACCTAATGAAATGTAAAGTTGAGGAAAGAGGGAGATTATAGTATTCGAAACTCGACAAAAAAAAATGATAAAGAAGTAAAAACTGTAAAACTAACAGCAATAATAGGTATTTAGCACAGAAACGGAGCACGAATCATTTTGTATTGAAAACTGTGATGTTAGTAGAGAGAATAGCAATAAATAAAAGTAAAAAATATACACAGTAAGTAAGTAAATATTTTTCCCTTGTTTTTCTGGAAACCATCCATTAAGCATTATGACTATGACAATATGGCATTGGTAATAAGAAGAAGGAAGAAGAGGAGAAACCTAATGAAATGTAAAGTTGAGGAAAGAGGGAGATTATAGTATTCGAAACTCGACATAAGAAGAAGGAAGAAGAGGAGAAACCTAATGAAATGTAAAGTTGAGGAAAGAGGGAGATTATAGTATTCGAAACTCGACAAAAAAATGATAAAGAAGTAAAAACTGTAAAACTAACAGCAATAATAGGTATTTAGCACAGAAACGGAGCACGAATCATTTTGTATTGAAAACTGTGATGTTAGTAGAGAGAATAGCAATAAATAAAAGTAAAAAATATACACAGTAAGTAAATATTTTTCCCTTGTTTTTCTGGAAACCATCCATTACTTAAGCATTATGATTATGACAATATGGCATTGGTGACACAGTAAGTAAGTAAATATTTTTCCCTTGTTTTTCTGGAAACCATCCATTACTTAAGCATTATGATTATGACAATATGGCATTGGTAAGTAGGTAAATAGGCAAGCAGGCAGTTAGGTAGGTAGGTAGGTACAGAACTACGTCTCATTGTCGTTGGACGAAAAGAGTTTTCCATGTTTAAACTGGGTGATTTTTCATTTACCTACCTACTTACTAGTAAACTAGGTGTCCTGATAGGTAGGTACAGAACTACGTCTCATTGTCGTTGGACGAAAAGAGTTTTCCATGTTTAAACTGGGTGATTTTTCATTTACCTACCTACCTACTTACTAGTAAACTAGGTGTCCTGGTGTTCCACCGACCCGGTTCCATTTTAACTCTAACGGGGATTTAGCTAATAATAGGATTAGGCAAAAGGTTTTATTTCAACTCAGCTGAAAATTCGCACATAGACTTTTTCCTAAAGCCTCCGAAGAGGTAGGCAGAAAAGTAAATAAGTGCCTACAGAAGAAAAAGAAAATACCTACCAAAGTAATACTTCCTTAGAGGGAACTCTATCAGGTAGACCTGGCAGGTATGCCTGAACAGGTCCGCCTCTCAGGTCTGCCTGATAGTGTGTGTGCTCATCAGGTAGACCTGACAAGTGGACCTGTTCAGGCGTAATTGTCAGATCTACCTGATAGTGAGTGGCCGGCCTTAGCCTCATACTTCCCTTCCCGTCTCAACCATAGTAAAGTTGGTTTTAAATTTATGACTTTCCCCTATAGGCACTTGGGGGGTAAGAGTCAAGGTTAGGGATTCTCATATTTATCTCTACCTAGGTAGTGCCTTTTAGGTAAGTATATGAATATGTATAGGTAAGTATAAAGTACCTATACTGTCGGAAAAGACGGTCTGAAGAAGACATCCTACACTTGAGCGTAAGCGCCCTTGAGTAGCCATCAATATCGAAAGTATTCATCATGGTTATCTTTACCTAGTCTGCGTGATATTTAATTACCGAGGTACCTGTTCCATAGAAACTTTGAATTGAATAAGATAAGATATGTACTCGTAATCGTAAGTACTAGCTTACCAATCAAAGGTTTAGGCTTGAGTTTCTCAAAACATCACAATATTAAAACTGTCCAACAGAACTTAGCTTGAGCAACTTTGCATGGTGATTTCATTAGACAGAAAAAAATTAAGCTATAAATTCTACTGTAAATCTAGATTTTAGAATGAGGGTAGGGGTTGAAAATGTGGTAAATATGGGTTTATCCACAAATGGTAAAAATAATCCAAATTAGCTTGAGCATGAGCAACTTTTCATTAAGACTGGACTCCACAGTAGTATTCTGCTCCAAATAGGATTTTCTTGGCGCTAAACTCATAATAACACTCGAACCCATGTAAAGAAGACATCCTACACTTGAGCGTAAGCGCCCTTGAGTAGCCATCAATATCGAAAGTATTCATCATGGTTATCTTTACCTAGTCTGCTTGATATTTAATTACCGAGGTACCTGTTCCATAGAAACTTTGAATTGAATAAGATAAGATAGGTACTCGTAATCGTAAGTACTAGCTTACCAATCAAAGGTTTAGGCTTGAGTTTTTCAACACATCACAATATTAAAACTGTCCAACAGAACTTAACTTGAGCAACTTTGCATGGTGATTTCATTAGACAGAAAAAAATTAAGCTATAAATTCTACTGTAAGTAAATCTAGATTTTAGAATGAGGGTAAGGGTTGAATATGTGGTAAATATGGGTTTATCCACAAATGGTAAAAATAATCCAAATTAGCTTGAGCAACTTTTCATTAAGGATTAAGACTGGACTCCACAGTAGTATTCTAATCTGCTCCAAATAGGATTTTCTTGGCGCTAAACTCATAATAACACTCAAACCCATGTGAACTGAGATTGGTAAGTCCGACCTTACAGAGATATGCAAGTGTTAGGTCAAGTTGTCTATGTCTAGCACCTACTGTGTAATTACTACCTTTGTATTATTTGTGATAGTTATAGCTAAATCCGTACTAGTGAAAAGAAAAGCCATACATTGACATCAAACGCTACTCCCTCTCTACTCTTTATCCCTCCCCTTTTTGGTCCTTTCTCTCATAATTTCTTTTTCTCTCCCCCTTTTTCTGTTCATCCCTCTCCCATTATGTGTATCTCTTTTCCCCCTTTACCATTAAATGTCTCTTTCTTCCTCTCCTCTTTCTCTCATTAGCTTCCCTCTCTTACTTACAAATTTCTTTCCCACCCCTTACTCAAACCTTGATCTCCTCTTTCTCCAAAGTCTACCTTCCCTCTCCCTCCTCCTCATTCTCTTTCTTCCCCCCACCACTTGTGAGTACCTGGGTACACAAACCTGAAATTAGTTATCTTCTCAAAAAAGGTTTTTTTCTCCTTCCTACATACAAAATAATAACAAAGCGTTGAGTTAATTGCTCTTGAATATTCTAATGGATTAAAAATTAGTTTATTTTTGCTCCCTCCCTCCCTCTCCCTCTCTCTCTCTCCCTCTCTCTCTCTCCCTATATCTGTACTCTGTACGGTTCTTGTTATTAAAACTTGGGTATGATACAATTTCTTGCTGTTTTTATTTATGTTTTATGTACTTACTTGCTCTTACAACTTACAAGAGATATAGCACATTGGGTTCTATTCAATACTTTCTGGCTTATCTGATGAAAAGTAGATGGATACTGGATAGTGGATACCTAGGTTGTTACTCCTGTGAGTCCTGCATGTTCCACCAAATACTGTTCTTGGTTCAGTACTGTAAAACTTGGGTATGATACAATTTCTTGGTGTTTTTATTTTAATGTTTTATATACTTACTTACTCACTCTTTTACAAGAGATATAGCATATTGGGTTCTATTCAATACTTTCTGGCTTATCTGATGAAAAGTAGATGGATACCTAGGTTGTTACTCCTGTGAGTCCTGTATGTTCCACCAAATAAACTTAAACAATGTTTAAACTCAAATCGAGGTTCTCCAGTCATAAAATATTAGGGACTTCGCAGAAAATGTCTAGAAATCACTGCAATCGCTTGTAATATTCAACACCATCTGACCCTCACCATCGCCATCCTTTGCAGGAATTTAGCATGGCCAGTCTTGACTTTGGTTAAAAAAAGTTCTACTTTCTGCAAGCACTTACCTAATTTTAGCTGAGGTAATCCAACACCAACATTGAACTTAACAAAAGAACAATTAAATCCACTAAAGAGTTAACTTTAACTGATAGATAAATTCACCGCAATTAAAATATTAATAAAATTTCCACAAAAGAGAAAATCAAAATGTACAAATTGAATTAGCAATTTCCAAAGCTAAATTTGAATCCCTTTGGGTAAAGCTAGGGAAAATAGCACAAAACCTTGGATTAAAATGAGAAATGAGATTAAGGGCAAATAACTAGAAATGTGTACAAGAAGACTAAACACGCATTTTTTAAAAAAAATCACTGGCCAAAATTAATAACTTTTTGTTTGAAACTCGAATTTATTTTAGGTACTCGGTACTCGAACCAAAAAGTTATTTTATCCAATAAATTAAAAAATATTTTTATTCACTGCGAATGTAGAAGGAATTTATTTAACTTTAAAATAATATTTGAAAAGGAATGGATAAAAAGTTTTACGTGTTTGAAAAAAAATTCTGATAAAAATTAAAAAGAATTTTGAACACGTCCGAAGAACAAAATAACGCACGTCCTTCTCACAAGCGCAACGAATTCAAACTGAGTTTTTTTTTTATTTTTTTTTCTTCTTTTTAATTTTTTATCTTCTTTTTTCTTGATTTTTCTTTTTTTTTTTAATTTTGAATGTTTACTGAAAAACTGAATTCTAGAAGGTAGGTAGGTAGTAGATAG
>NW_007382063.1:14720-19065 GCF_000475195.1 Diaphorina citri | reverse complement strand
ATGGTAATTATTGCCGATTCATCCGTTCACTAACAGCAACTATTATTATGTTAAGGCGGTCTCTTCTTGATCCCTTGTCTGCCACGTCCATTTTAGTTATTTAGTTGAGGACTATTGCACTATAACAGTAACTAATGTAACTATCCTTTTCCTGATTTTCTCAGATGTGACGGGGGAGTCCCCACTGTCTAGTCCCACCGCAGCCAGGAGACATAACAGTCAGGAGATTGACATGATTCATGTCACCAACGGACATGACCAGGCATTCCAGCAACAGATACTGCAGGTGAGTGGTCCATGTTTTTAGAACCATGATTCAACCCGATACTGCAGCCCGACCTCTGCATTCCAAAGTAAAAGGTTCGGTTTTGGGTGTTGACAATAGCTTGGGAGTTATTGTAAGTTCGGCCCTGAAGGGAGGCATTTCTGGTTACAATAAACGTATAAATTAGTCATATTTTTATTGCCATAGACACATTGACTGGTGTGTTATAGGAGGTATTATGGTTAGGAGTTCTGCGAATGTGTCATTGAGAACTTATTGGAGCTTTACTACGACTTTGGCCACACTTGTAACTTTCATTTCAAATAAATCACCAGGCGGGGATTGCATCAGAATTTTCGTCAATATTGTATGCAGAAATGTCTAAAGTTCCCGTTCCTAGATACAGAGATATCCGTGTATCCAATCGATTTCACACCATACTGCTGAACGGCTAGTGGAATAACGTGTGGGCATCAATATGTTAAACAATCTCTTAAACTTATAAACCAGAAAGTCTTTTTAATCCCTTTTCTAAGGTGAACAGCATGATAAAAGACTTTAGAACGTCTCAGCATTTGCGTTTTGCGTTTTAGCGGACAGGTAATTTGGGTAATCTAGATTCCTTGTCCATGCCTGTTCCTTGGTCCCACATATATTTTCAACCCGTTGAGCAAGCACATCGCTTCCTTGTTGCACCGTGCTAATATAGCACCACCAAGCCAATCACAGTAAAGGCTTGGTTCTTGATTAAATTTGTAGATCATATTAATTAACATTGAAATAGCGACCTTTACTTGTGTTGAGAATGCCCACACTGTTTTTACCTCTAGATATAAGCTAACAGATATTGCTGCCTCTCCTCATACCATGGCGAAATCAATTGATTGCACGACCTTAGAAAGCACGCTAAAAGACCGTATACAGTTTCAAAGGTGGAAGTTCAATGTCCCCAAATTGCCCCGATTTATTCACTCCACTTTTGCATTGCACTGGGGACACACTTCTATAAATTAGATCAACTAACGCCTCCGCTATCTCTAAAGGAGTTACACCTCTGATCTCTTCATAAATTTATCTACCGTAGTTAACACAGTACAGTAGAGAGAGTTGTTTTGAATTATTGACGTATCCAGAGGGGACTGGACCTTTTGCCCCATATCGTCAAAACTGCAAAGAGTTGTGAAGTGTGTGCATTAAACCCAGAGGTAATTTAGCACTCCCATGATCCTTATCCTTGTTATGATATGAAATATATCTTGTATCTTCGAATCTATCTGTGTGGACTGCTCGAGATAATATATCGTCAGCCCATTTAGACAAGTATACTAGGTATGCAGTACAATATTTTATGTTAAGTATTAAATCGTTGAATATTTCCAGTAATGATCATACTTTCAACGAATCTTGACACAGAGGTTATCGAGTGAACCAAATTTTACAATAAAAAAAAAAAAAACTGACAGAAAATTGTTTTTTTTTTTTTTTTTTTTTTTTTTTTTTTTTTTTGTCATCATAATATCATTCTAATATTGTTATAACTGTTATTAGTTAATTGTAGTGTATCAGACTTATCAGTCTATTTAGACTGAAATGCAATCTGTTTTCTCGCGCGTACAAGTATAAACCTGAGTGTTTGCCGCATACAGTATTTATCAAAATTTGCAATAGATTTAGCGATAAGATAAGATTAGAGGATCAGACAGAATTTAGTATTAGTCACTGCAGTCAGAGACCCGTGATATATCAGGGTTTTGTGTTAATGGTTTAATGTTATTTTGGCTGTCTTTGGGTCAAGTATGGCGTGGTCTTTTTCTTTGAAAAACGTGATGTCTGTCTTGTTCTTATTACCATGAAATGGGATTAGGCCAGGGTAGATTAATAAAAAGAACCAAAGTGAAGTCATTTACTTCTCAATCTCTGTTTATACCCACCTTCACGCTCAGACCTGATAGACTGCCGCCGGTCTCTTAGATCTATAGGTCTGTCAGACGGTCTGGGTGTCAGTGGCGGCCAAATACCCGTCACAACTTTGCTTGAATCCAGTGGTGTATATTTTGAGGTCAATTTTGGGTTAAGGGGAGGTGGATGCTCCAAATCCCAAATGTTACTAAATTTCGGGGGCCTAAAATATTCCTGCTGGGTGAGTCCGACGTGTGACGTCAGTGGGTCGAATCTAGTCCATTTTTTCCTTTCGAAATTCTCTCCTTCTCCTGAAACTCGTTTCCCCTTGCCTGTACTAAACCATAGGAAATCCAAAATGGGGCGCCATTTCTCGCTCTGCGCCGGATTTTAGATAAAAGGCCCAAAGTTAAAGTTGGGGTCAGTGGCAGGTCGTTGAGAAGGACGTAGCCTAAGCTAAGCTTGTGGTTAGAATGCGTCCAGAAACCTAATCTACTAATTCTATAAACCTAATCTCCTAATTCTCTTGACATCTAAGGTCTCCAAATTTCCGCTTCCGAGGTCGCCTATTCTCCTAACGCGGAAGTAGGCTATAGGCCTAAAGGAGTTGATATTCACCCAAGTGGTGTACTCAACGACCGGTAAAGCCTACAGGGGAGAGAGAACCCTCCGTCCAATTTAGGGTGCGCTTTATCCCGCCTACCGGGTTGTCGGTAAGATGTGAACGGAATCGTCAACTTTCCACAGATGGAAATGTGACCGAAACAAATTGGCGTATTGTAGTATAACTGATAAATTGTTCATAATTTGGGTCACTTACCCAGATTAAAATAACTCTTAACAAGGTTTGTAGCCAGAATCTGGAGTCTGACCCTTCTGAAAAGATTACGGGTTATTGATTTAAGCCACTTACGTTTTAAGTATAAATACCAGAGACTGGCGAGTATTAAGTAATTAGTGGCCTATTATTATAGATGTCTGCATCTCAAGGCAGTCTTCAATTTATGATTCGATCGAGGGTCCGAATGAGATGTGCATGCTTACGAAGGTCCCCTGCCATGTGGGATTGTCGCCGTGGTACGGGTATTTGGAAGCGGACAGTTGAACAGTTCTTGTATTGATGGATTAAAATAATCAACGGCTTGAGCGGTTACTTTGAGCGCAAGCAAAGGCTCGATGTTGTAAAACATTTTCAAATGTACCTGTTAGAGTAAGTGTATAGCAGTATAAGTCAGATTGACTAAAATTGACCACCTTTTGCAACTAACCATTTTTCAACTAACAGTTCAATCGATGATGATAGAGGGATCATATGGATATATAGGAGTCAAGTATTAACTTGAGATATGGTCTATGTTCAAATCGTAAGGTAACGGGTATATAGGGTATGACCGTATCGTTGTGGGGGGGTTTCAATATGTATTATTTGGAAAGGAGGTTCTTGTGTTGTTTCCATCCCGTTCAATGTTTTAAGTTAATTGAAAGATAATCAGTACGGAAGGGTAAAAACTCAACTTGTTATTAGAAAAAGCTGAGGGTCACAACTTAAATAACGACTGAAGCGCCTTAATCTAATTGTTGATTTTGGTTCAGAAATAGGGAACCCAGACTAAAACCCAAAACCCTTACGACTAGTATCACAGCTCGAAGCGCTATATCTCAAGTTATAATCTCCAGGCCTTGGGTCAGTGAGCTAACACAGAAGGCCGTGGGAACACAAAAAAGAGTCATCTGCAAGGCGCGCGGAGAGCCGTATGAACTATATTGAACAAATATGACCGGCTTATCATTTTCAGGAGAATGGGGTCGGTAGATTTTGTTCCAGAGCATATAAACTATCCATTACTATTTATGTACTATTGTTGATCGTTGTGATAGTACTAACACGCTATGGATGAACACTTCCCCTCCATCCTCAAGAGTATATTGTTTTAGGTTCTGTTGGTTTTGATTTGGTCAAGGTACACGGTCTATTATTTAACTATTGTTAGTATTGTATTCAGACAAAGGCAGTAGTTTGTGTCAAGAGACCAGTACGCAAATTTGGTTGTTTGTTAGTGATTATGGCGACACCAACACACTAGCTAAGAGAACTCACGGAAAGACCATGTGATCAAATGGTTCCACAGTGAACGGTAAGTCTCTTCAACATAAAAAGAAATGCCTTGCCTTTTGATAGGA
>NW_007382063.1:0-14369 GCF_000475195.1 Diaphorina citri | reverse complement strand
ATGACCGTATCGTTTTTGGTTTGGGGGGTTTCGGGAATCTCATTATTTTTTGGAAATATGACGGTTCTTAGTTTGGTTTCCATCCATTTCGAAATTTTTAAGTTAATTTGAAAGATATCAGGTACGAAGGGGTAAAAATCTCAACCTTGGTTTATTAGAACAAAGGTGAGGGTGAAGACTTAAAATAACGACTGAAGCGCCTAAATCTAATTGTTGATTTTGGTTCACGAAATAGGGAACCCAGACTAAACCCCAACACAACTTCCGACATAGGTATCAACCACTCGAAGCGCTATGATTCTCCAAAGTTATAAGTCTCCAAGCGCCTTGGGGTCAGTGGAGCGTAACTGAAGGAAGCCGGTGGGAACAAAAAAAAGAGTCATCTGCAAGCGCGCGGAGAGCCGTAGTAATGAACCTTTTATATATTGAACAATAGATGACGGGCTTATCATTTTCAGGGGGAAATGGGTTCGGTACTAGATTTTGTTCCATGAGCATATAAAACCTATCCCTATTTACCTTATTTATTGTACTATTGTTGATCGTTGTGATCTGGTGAGTACTAACACGGTATGATGGATGGAAACACTTCCCTCCATCCCTTAGGAGTATATTGTTTTAAGGGTTCTGTGGTTGCGGTTTGGTTTCAATATGGTAACTATGGTTCAAAGGTACCAAAACCAGGGTACTTTGTGTTTAACCCAGTACCTTATTTGGTGTTAGTTATTGTGATTTCATGGCCACCAACAGGCACGCTAGGTATGTGTCAAGAGAACTACGAACAGACCCATTGTGATTCAGGTTACCCATGGTGAACGTTAAGTCTCTGTAACGATACCAAAGAAGTGCCTAGCCTAAAGACAGGACTACCGCGGGGTAAAACCTAAAGGATTACCAAATCGATGTCCGTTCCCCTTTGCTCAAAGTCCTCCTCCTCTTTAAAGCTTTCCTTTTTTACTGATCTAAGCTGGTGACTGCAGTGTGAGTCCCGGGGTGTCCTTATAAAACCCGGGGGCTTTAAATCATTGTAAACCCTAAACCTCGTAGGTGGAGGGGAATTGGGTTTTAAACTGGAGTTTTATATGTGGTGACCTAAGTTCGTTTCAACACTGCCCATAAACCGGCGGTGACTGTGGGTCTGGCAGACTGTCTGGATATCTAGATTCTCTGGCGCCGTCAGATAGTCCCAGACTCGCACTTCCACCCGATATGTCTCTAATCTCTTCATTTACTGAAGTGAAACCAAGAAAAATAATTAGATGGGGACCGGATTAGGGTAAAGTTACCATTATTCTTGTTCTGTCTGTAGTGCAAAAAGTTTCTTTTTCTGGTGCGGTATGAACTGGGTTTCTGGTCGTTATTTTATTGTTAATTTTGGTAATTGTGTTTTGGGACTATTTTTTATTAGTGCCCAGAGACTTGACGTCACTGATATGATTAAGACAGACTAGAGATTAGAATAGAATAGCGGATTTAGATAACGTTTAAAACTATTATGACATACGCCGTTTGTGAGTCCCAAATATGAACATGCGGCTCTTTGTCTAACGTAAAGTCAGATTTATCTGACTATTTCAGACTATTGTGATGTTAATTGATTATTGTCAATATTGTTATAATCTTACTATAATACTACTGTTTTTTTTTTTTTTTTTTTTTTTTTTTTTTTTTTTGTTAAAAACCAGTCAAAAAAAAAAAAAATAACCATTTTAAAACCAAGTGAGCTATTGGAGACACAGTTCTAAGCAACTTTCATAACTAGTAATGACCTTTATAAGTTGCTAATTATGAATTTGTATTTATTTAAACATGACGTATGAATCATATGAACAGATTTACCCGACTGCTATATAATAGAGCTCGTCAGGTGTGTCTATCTAAGCTTCTATGTTCTATATAAAGTATAGTAATTGTTCCTATTTCCTAGTACCCTCACGATTTAATGGAGACCCAAATTACGTGTGTGAAGTGTTGAGAAACGTCAAAACTGCTATACCCCGTTTTCCAGGTCAGGGGAGACCTATGCAGTTATTAAGTTTTGTTGAGAGAGATGACATGACACAATTGATGCCATCTATTTAAATACTTCTCTAGTCTCCACATTGAGGAAATCTCTATCGCCTCCGCAATCAACTAGATTAAATATCTTCACACAGGGGTCACGTTACGTTTTCACCTCACTTATTTAGCCCCGTTAAACCCCTGTAACTTGAAGGTGGAAACTTTGACATATGCCAGAAAATCGCACGAAAGATTCCAGCACGTTAGTTAACTAAAGCGGTACCATACTCCTCTCCGTCGTTATAGACAATCGAATATAGATCTCCATTTTTGTCACACCCGTAAGAGTTGTGTTCATTTCCAGCGATAAAGTTACAATTAATTATACTAGATGTTTAAATTAGTTCTTGGTTCGGAAATGACACTAACCGAACCACCACGATATAATCGTGCCACGTTGTTCCTTCGCTACACCGAACGAGTTGCCCAACTTTTATATACACCCTGGTTCCTTGTCCGTACCTGTTCCTTAGATCTAATGGGTTTAATGGACAGGCGATTTTGCGTTTTGCGTTTACGACTCTGCAAGATTTCAGAAAATAGTACGACAAGTGGAATCTTTTCCCTAATTTTTCTGAAAGACCAAATATTCAAATTCTCTAACAAATTGTATAACTACGGGTGTGCAATAAGGTGATCGGCAAGTCGTCATACCACACTTTAGCTAACCTATGTGCCTATAGAGACATAGATCCTTGCCCTTGAAATCTGTAAAGACGTATGTTATAACTGCTTTTAAGACTACGTTAGGGGCGGACCACTTGATATACTTTACTCCCAAATCTCGCGTCTCTAGTTGTTCAGCAATGACATTCGAGGTTATTGCTCACAAGAGCATGTACTGTTTAGGCAGCTTGAGTGACTGTCGCATACAAAGGAGACACAGCTTAAGATGGTCAGCTAGATAGCACGCAGATACCGTTATTCGTATACTAAAAAAAAAGCAATATAACGATAGGTCTCTCAGAAAGGGAGTCCCTTGACATGTCAACGAGGGCTACGATAGCAGTGAGAAGCTTAGCTTCAAAATGAATAGCTCTCAGGCTGACATCATCGAGCCACGACTGTCCATAGCTCACACGAACGAGTACCCAGATTTTATGTCACCTAGGTGAGTGTCCGTACCCTCATGCACTACGACCTAACGGACCAGTACTGGCACAGCCGATTTTACGTTAGTACAGTCTACTGAGGACTCAGACAATACAGAAGGACGCGACGACACCTCTGAATCTGTTTTACACGCTGTACAGTTTTGGCGCGGCGGTGTAGAACTCTTGTAGTCCTTTTCCTATTCGGAATGTAATCAATGAAAAATCGACGTTATCAGGAGTTGATTTATTGATTTTACCCCTCGACCGTGTAGTTCCCTAGTTCTTCCTCTGGCCCCCCGGGGAAATTGTATTATTCAACGGACAATCACTTGCTACTTAGCCGTTAATTAATGGTAGTATTTATTGGGCTAATTCTTTATTAAGCTTTGGGGGGTTTGCTATGCCAGTATGGGATATATGGGCAATGGAATGCTAAACTTGTATCTGGTATAATTCAATTATGAACTGGGAGATATAGTAGCAATATACTTTTTTACAATCAATTTTCCACCAATCAAAATCTGAGTTTTTCAAGTTTAATCAGACATACTGAATATGACGATATGTGAATGAATTTGTCCATGTAAAGCTTTTACAAAATGTTTAGCTCGAAACAACGCGAGTTTCATTGGCGAGGTTCGCAACTAATAAATTAGGTTAAGTTCTTGACAAGTTTACAGGCGAAGTTTATGGGATGGTGCCCTGTTAGGGTGTACCGTCCCTGAAGCATCGTACTGTAGAGTAAGCCTGGGAGCTAGCTTAGTATTAACTTCTGACGGAACTCTACCTGTAGATATTATTAGTCCGGTGATTAATAATTATGAGCGGGTCAGAAAGACATAAATTATAAATTTTGCATTCACGAATTTGTTATTGGCATTGAAAAGTCTTCCAGTCTAGAGGTCTAGACCGTGTTTTGAACAATTTAAATAGATTAGGACCCATTCACTTGGTTTAATATTGTTAAATGAGTCAATATGATGTTAATGCGGTTTAACAAAGCCATGTAAGGGTAACCCTTTCAACTGCTAAGGCCATGTAAGGCTTTGGGCCATCCGGCCTATTTCGGTGGGATTTCAACCCTCCTCACAAGAGAGAGGGCACTCCGAAATGGCCAGCAACTCATGTGGTGAACCACACTTATAGTTGAAATCCATATCCGGATGAAGGCCAATCCTCTTATCCTAGCCTTCCTTTAAACCTCTAATCTAAGTTCTCGTTAAATCCTCTAATCCAAATACTCGTTTAATCATCTAATCCAAGACCTCGTAAATTGTGTTGAAATCGAATCCGTGCAGAAAGTTCTGGACGGTGACTGTGTTGAAAATTGAAACCCGGAAAATAATTTTAGGCCCTATCTTGCGTTACACTACTGCCTACTTAGTTATATTCATATGTAATGTACCCTTGTATTCTAATTAAAGGAAACACAATGGGATGATGATTCATTTTATTTTCCTATGATTTTCCATCTAGTGTGGAGATGACACACTCATGCAATGTATATTGTTATACAATATGTACATTCAGTGTGATCTGTTCTATCTGGAGACAGTTGGACGTTTATTAAAATATACCTTCCAATTTTTTTATTTATTGAGACGAACTGAAGGCCAACTAAGTTTAATGCCACTTTTGCCATGTCGTTCCGATGCCAAATTTCAATCTGCTCCTCGCAAAATGATCAATTCCCCTTTAGTTAATACATATTTAAGCCCGGGGTCTACTACTCCATGTCAATGTGCTAAATGCGTTTCAACATCTGCGCATGCGCAACATCTTAATGTTACTGACATTAAGTGTGCGGCCACAACGCGGCCATAGACCATTTACCATTGATCCTCGTCGAGACCATCGACCATCACAGAAAAAATACTAATCTCTGTTTCTTCATTTTCTGCGAGGGTCGGAGCTATGGTCAAGGATCCGTTGAGGACGCTTCTATTCATCAGCATGGTTTGTTTATTTTCTCTTGGGTCGGTACTAAGCTATGGTCGATGGTCGGTTCTCTTTTGTGGATACTAAGTTGTGGACACGAAAAAAACTTTGATCAAAACGGTCGTTTTGTGAACCTCCTCATACACTAGAAATACATATGTAACTAGAGAGTACGTAAAAACAAACGACACGAAAAAAACTTTGATCAAAACGGTCGTTTTGTGAACCTCCTCATACACTAGAAATACATATGTAACTAGAGAGTACGTAAAAAACAAACTAATTGCTTGTGTGATATCTTGTATTGATGTTTCAGTTGAAGCAGCAACAGCAACTTCAGCAGCAAATCCTGTTGCAGCATTTCCAAGCACAGCAGCAACAACTGGCAGAGCAGCATGAACAGCAGCTGAGGCAGCATCTCAAAGTAAGACCTTGTCACACGAAAAGCCCAATCTGAGGCTTAGGTGTAGGGGCAAACAATCCTAAAGAATGGGTTAAGCTTCTACGAATCTACGAAGACCTTGTCGGTGTGAAGTTGTTGAGGGTTAAGTTAAAAGTCTGGTGGCAGGTATAGTAGATAAATTCTCCATCGGTTTTCCATCCAACCTCTTCAAGTTCGACTTGATTTATTACGTGATTTGAAATATTTTGTTTCCATTTTCCGATTTAAAATAATGGTGAAAATTCAAGTTGATTTGTTTCTAGTAGGTAGAAATTCCAAACTTAAGGCGGTAATTAATTAGTAAAAGATAAAAGTCACGTCCAGGACTAAACTGAAGTTATTAAAATCAAATTTACACTCCCGATACTGAAGTATGTACGTTTTTCTCCCCTTCAATGTCTTAAGGCATGCACTGCATACATGGACGCCACGCCCCTGCTAAACTGCTGATCCCAGTCATCAATACTTCTTGATTTGTTTCTAGTAGGTAGAAATTCCAAACTTAAGGCGGTAATTAATTAGTAAAAGATAAAAGTCACGTCCAGGACTAAACTGAAATTATTAAAAACAAATTTACACTCCCGATACTGAAGTATGTAGGTACGTTTTTCTCCCCTTCAATGTTTTAAGGCATGCACTGCATACATGGACGGCACGCCCCTGCTAAACTGCTGGTCCCAGTCATCAATACTTTACTTTAACTTTCCTATCAATACTTTTACTTTAACTTTCCTATGTACCTTCCTGTTGTTTTTCCAGGAAATATGGGAGAAGCAGCGCGAGCTAGAAGAGCGCGAGAGGCGAGAGAAGGAGAGACTGGAAACCCTGAAGAAGAAAGACAAGCACCACCAGAGTGCCATCGCGTCGTCCGAGGTGAAACAGAAGCTGCAGGGGTTTCTGCTCAGTAAGAAACAGCGCGAGGCGGCCGCGGCGGCTAATGGCAGCTTTACCTCTTGGTAATTACAACTTTATAAGCAGAAGCGTATTCGATTACCTATGTGAAATTTAATTAAGTTAAACATCATGGGTGAGGTGAACCAATGAGATTGTGAGATTTTGCTGTGTTTACGTCCAAAGCGGAATCTTTTTGGTTCAGCCATGTTTGACTGAATTCGAATACAACTCAGTATGAAGTTGTATTTTTCTTTCAAAAGTTCCCCTCTTCGGAAGCTCGTTTGGGTGAGGTGAACCAATGAGATTGTGAGATTTTGCTGTGTTTACGTCCAAAGCGGAATCTTTTTGGTTCAGCCATGTTTGACTGAATTAAATTTCACATAATCGAATACAACTCAGTATGAAGTTGTATTTTTCTTTCAGAAGTTCCCCTCTTCTGAAGCTCGTTATTCCGCTTTTACTATAGCTCTAAGAAATCCAAGATGGCGTGCCATCAGAATCGTTTTCTTTGCTGAACTCATGGAATATACAGAAATATTTGTTGGGAAGAGTTCAAAATAATATGAAGATGGCGTGCCATCAGAATCGTTTTCTTTGCTGAACTCATGGAATATACAGAAATATTTGTTGGGAAGAGTTCAAAATAATATGAAATGGACGGGGTTAGTACGATGCGACGGGCGGGGGAAAACTATGCCATGAGTCCGTGGAGGGGGGAATGAGGGTGTGGATTTAGAGGTCACAAAGGCGCTGGAAAGCGTGAACGAAAGAGGCAGGTTGTAAGGTTGGGTTGGGGCAATTTTGAGACACCTAGTTTAATGAAAATAATAATGGTTATTTATTTATACTGCTCGCATAGGACTGAAAAGTCCCTTTACTCTAGCAGTAGGCTGCTACTATTATTGTGGTCAAATTCTCAAATTATATTGACGCCCTCCTGTTTACCACTACAACTCCGAGGCAGGATATATGATAATAACTGAAGTAAACTGAACTGAATTACATAGTGAGCTCGACAGATTTCAACATAAAAAACGATCTTTCAGAAGACTGCTGCTGTACTCCATCAGCATGCCATTCGATACCTTTAAAATCATGTGTCAGTTCTTTATGTAATTAAATACGTGTAAAAGACGAGTATAGTTATTCCCCCAATACCTTTAAAATAGATGCCTCAAAATTTTATTTGTCTCAAAATTACTCCAACCCACCCTATTTACATACTTCCTTCTGGCTTTCCTTCTTTCCAGCGACTGGTATAACATTATACTAATTATTTATTAATTTTGGGGATCCTCATTGTTTTCCCCCATGGACTCATCATTTGTTGGCAAAACTACGAAGCTTTCAACTAAACTGGGATTAATACACGCTGGTTACTACAAGGCAAATATCCGGGGTATAACCAAGGAGTCAACTGGAGGGTAGATGTTTGGAGAAGAAACATCAAAAAATAAATTTGATACGCCACATGCTTTGAAGTTTACATATTCATCACGAGAAAGAGAGAGACAGATCTATGTTACGGCGTTACGCACAAGGAAGAGAGAGAGAGAGAGTTGTGTGACATTGACACTGGCATGAATAGAAGAGAGACAAGTGGAATGATTTAGAATCTATTCATAACATGTTGTATGTATAACTGTGTGAATATTGTCTACACTGTAGCACAACCGAGAGCTATATTTGTCACCTGAACATTAGCCGAATCACCGAATGACTCCATATTTTTTTTCAAGTAGGGTGGGTTGGGGTAATTTCCAGTGCTATTTCAAAAGAAAATGCACAGGGAACATGCATACTTGGCAATGCTGTAAGGTTGTGGTTATACGCAAGGCTAGGCTAGGCTGAATAAATAGAAAGAAAAGAAATGAATCGATTTTCGATAGTCGATTTTTTTCTTTCTAGTTTCCAATCCTTGCTTAGCAACTTGGCATAACCCCCCCAAATCTAAAAAAAAAAAAAAAAAATGAAGTTCATAGTTTCAACACAAATAATTGATAAATTGTTTTTGGTTTTTAGATTTTTGACATGTTAAACTTACTAAAACCCACAGTATTGCAACGTGTATGTACTACAACACAGGGTGTTTGGAGTTGATTTATACCGGACGTCACCAATGTCTCAACTGGAGGTTACGTGGAGAAATGGGCCCATGGAGATCCCCAAGAACTGTCCATTTTGGGGACAGTATTATGTATATTGATGGAGGACTCTGTATCTTTGTGAATTTCCATTTATATTTTTGAAAATGAAGGGAAGTAACTGATAACCCTGTGAATTGTATCAGTTACTTTCCTTCATTTTCAAAGACAGTATTATGAATTGGATGCAAACTTTTCAGAACCACATTATATTCCTTTCAATCTACAAAATACGAAGTGATAAAAAAAAAAGTGAATAAAAAGATATGGACCCCGTGGGTCAGAAACTGGAGCCGGCCTTGAAATTGTGGCCCGAGCAAAAAATAATTTCCAATGTGTTACGGGTGGTGGCCAAAATTTAAGCCTTTTATCTCAAGCCGTTCAAAAGAAATGCTCAGGTTTTCAAGTTTTCATACTTTTTCATCACTCTGTATATTGCCTACAGATGACCATGTTATAACGGTTTATACAGAAAGTAGCACACGATTTACTAATTTTCTCTGACACGAGTTGAACAACATATGTTAGAATATTAATCACACAAGACAAATGATGACATGTAACTCACAATAGGAAGTTACCACAATAGAAATTAACAACTTTCTCAATAAGTACTTTTTTTTGTTCGCACCTGTTTGCCAAAAATAACATAGTATGCGATGTTGTAGGGAAATAAATTTTGCGACATGACGTTTTTCTAGCGTTACAAAATATATCGGGATACTTAATTATACCAACAACATTTTAATACTTCCCTTATTAATAGGATAAGAAGAATAAAAAGTAAAAAGTGGTAGTTTTAACATCTCCAACAATGATCATGTAAAGAGAGGTAGTTTGAACATCTCCACCTGTTTAACGTTATTTGACGAAAACTCGTTAATGGTGCAGAAACAAATTTTTATCAAATAACGTTAGAGTTCCAGGGTTTATACGCGACCTGGAAAAACTGGAAAAGTCATGGAATCTGAAAATCTTTCAGAAAGTCATGCAAAATCGTGAAAATTTAAAGAAAACCGGGAAAAGTCATGGAATTTGCCACCCGGTCAAAAATTAAAAATTTTCAAATTAAATATCAAGTTTTTCCGAAAAACGGCCTGTGGCGCATTCCCCCTAATGTTCCTTGACGTTCTGCATATTGCATATTATTCAGATGAAGGGGTAATCTTACTGATTTCTTAAGTACCTCCGCCCCCTAATTTTCTGGAAAACTCATGGAAATTTTCTGGAAAAGTCATGGAATTTCATTTCGGGAAAAGCGTATAAACCCTGACATAATAATGAAGCTCTAAGGGTTAGGTGGTAGAGAACGCCTCCGGTGTTAACCTCGCTTAGTGGTTACCTTCCACTCAAGAGTCCATTATTCTTATTCAAGTATCTATTTTGTTTGATTCCAGGAAGGAGAGCCTGCTTACGGCAAAGGTTCGGACCAGAATGGTAGCATGTGTGATTTAAACTCCCTCTATACTTCTCCCTCCATGCCTAACATCTCTTTAGGCAGACCCCCCTCAGCCTCGGTAAGTACAATAGAATATAATATACCCTGTTTATCCACTTTATCCCGATCGAAAGAGACCAAAAGTCCCTTCACTGCCGCAGTCCAAACAAGGTTTTATGTATTTGCTATTTTCCAAACAAGGTTTTATCTATTTGGTACAATATTTTTCAAATAAAAAGATAATGTTCCCCCGAGTGGGATTTGAAACTGCTACTCGTACCTTTCGCTTGCAATGCAGGCGCGCTTCCTACATAGCAAGGTTTCATTACTGTAACTGCTGGGATCTTATTGTCCTGAAAGCGAAGAGAAAAGGAAGACGATAGAAAGCCAGCTATTCCGAGAACAAACCTTATCTGTCTAGGACAAAATCCACTCCCGGTGGGAATCGAACCCGTGACATTTTTGCTTATTTGGACTACCACCTATTTGTGCTACATTTATCCTGACTACCCGAAGGGGTATATTTGGTATTGTCTTAGCTTGGTACTACCCGAAGGGGTATATTGTCTTGTGTGATTAATATTCCAACGTATGTAGTTTAACTCGTGTCAGAGAAAATTAGTAAAATGTGAGGGACGGAGAGACATGAAAAATCGTCAAATTAAAACTTGGGGAAAAAAAGTCATCATCATCATCATCATTATCCTGTTATTTGGCTCATTGTATCGTGTTCTCTATTTCACCAGGCTGGACAATTCGACAATACCGTCAATAATCCACATTTTCATTATCCTCTATCTGCACGACCATCAGGTGTTCAACTTTATGGGTCAAAGGCATCTAACAAACAACCAGGGTGTTCTCCCCCACTGTGGAAGAAAATGATCACCTTCCCCAGATTATCAACTCACAAATCGCGGAAAAGTGGCATCAAGACTAAATCCTAAACTTTTCTCACTTCCCAGATTTTTTATTCGCAAAAACCGGACTGGCATGAAAAATCGTCAAATTAAAACTTAGATCTAAATCCCAAACTTTTCCCATATCCCAGATTTTCTATAAATAAGTTGAAAAAAACCTCCTGTTTTCCTGTTTACCAGACGAGCGTCTGGACCACTACACCCCCGAGGCAGGTTATACAACATACCTATTCTATTCCTAGTTCATTAACATGACGTTTGAAATTTTGAATAATTATTTTATCGCAGTTCGTCATACTGACATACGTTAATGTCTTGGCTTAGGTAATGGCTATTTTAGTTTTTACGAGTTTCCAAGCAACATAATGTAATATCATGGTGTCGTGAAATTTTCAACATGAGGAGGTGGATGATGAGTTTAGGGTAGAGACAAAATGCACCCATTTTCAACGAAAAAGTGGCCCACAAAGTGAGTTTAAACTCGGTTTGAGTTTAACTATCGGATTAAGCAATCTGATTGGTTGATTTTTAAAAATTTCAGCTCATCAGATTAAACCGAGTTTAAACTCACTCTGTGGGCCACGGTTTCATTTGAATGATATTAAGATGAAGATCATATTTATTTACCTCTACAATAGGAGTATTTGCCCCAGAGGAAGTACTCAGCACTACGGTGGGAGAATTTGGTCCCGACTCCGGGGTACTACCAGAAGCATCAACTGAAAATAAACATGGCAAACGAGATTAGCACACCATTATTCTCAAAGAGGATCTCGGTGGAGAAGTTTGGAATTCTCATTTGAAAACTGCATCTAGATTGAGAAATTGGGATCTAAGTTCTAGCAGCATCTTGCAAAAAGCGTCTGAGTGCAGACCATCACCAGTTTAAGCCCGACTTACATATGCCCGATAAATCGACCAATATCCAGAACCGATAAATCCAAGTAGAGCCTTTGCAAAGGCGGATAAATTACTCTACTCTGATTGGGCCATCAAATATTGGTCAGTCTAACGGCAGGTGTAAAACAGCTTTTAATAATACAGCATAAATTGGTATACTTTATCTAGGCTTATATTCATACCAAATTCGGGAGATTTAAGCTTACCCTTTGAGGAAATATTTTCACAGACTTTGTTTACTAATTGAACAATCACAAAGAACAGCAATGTTTCCCCAAGGGTGGGGCTAAAATCTCTTCTATTTGCTTTGAATTATAAGCATAAAATAATGTGAAATAGACAGCATTTGTACTAATAGAATACGGTGCATTGCTCCATAAGACCATGGGCCCAACTACTAGCAAGAGCTAACTATCATTGGTAATAATAATGGCATCAAAAACCCTGCACCAGTAATAAGAAAGCGTAAAGATTACTAATTTCATGTGATATGATGCAGCTCTCCTAAAATTCCCTATTAAAGACTGAGTAACCAGATCTTCAGTCCCATTACCCATCGTCCCGAAATCGAACGGAGGACAGGATAGGAGAAAGCCTTATCTGTTCAAGATTAAGTTCGCCCCGGGGCGGGAATCGAACCCGAGACCTAGCACTTAGAAGGCAGGCGCGCTAACTCCAAGCTAACTAGACTGGCCTTATTTTAACTTTCCTTACTTTGTCATGGACACTCGTTGCTGTGTTAAAAGCCCAGAAGAGGTTAGGTAGTAGAACAGCCGCGGTAGACGATAAAAGTACACAGAAAAGTCCGTCTTTTTTCGGTGTATTTTTATTGTCTACCGCGGCTGTTCTACCTTTTCTGTGCTTTCAAAACAGCAACGAGTGTCCATGATAAAGTCTAATTAATGTACTGACCTTATTAAGCTTTGGGGGGTTTGCTATGCCAGTATGGGATATATGGGCAATGGAATGCTAAACTTGTATCTGGTATAATTCAATTATGAACTGGGAGATATAGTAGCAATATACTTTTTTACAATCAATTTTCCACCAATCAAAATCTGAGTTTTTCAAGTTTAATCAGACATACTGAATATGACGATATGTGAATGAATTTGTCCATGTAAAGCTTTTACAAAATGTTTAGCTCGAAACAACGCGAGTTTCATTGGCGAGGTTCGCAACTAATAAATTAGGTTAAGTTCTTGACAAGTTTACAGGCGAAGTTTATGGGATGGTGCCCTGTTAGGGTGTACCGTCCCTGAAGCATCGTACTGTAGAGTAAGCCTGGGAGCTAGCTTAGTATTAACTTCTGACGGAACTCTACCTGTAGATATTATTAGTCCGGTGATTAATAATTATGAGCGGGTCAGAAAGACATAAATTATAAATTTTGCATTCACGAATTTGTTATTGGCATTGAAAAGTCTTCCAGTCTAGAGGTCTAGACCGAGTTTTGAACAACTCAAATAGATTAGGACCCATTCACTTGGTTTAATATTGTTAAATGAGTCAATATGATGTTAATGCGGTTTAACAAAGCCATGTAAGGGTAACACTTTCAACTGCTAAGGCCATGTAAGGCTTTGGGCCATCCGGCCTATTTCGGTGGGATTTGAACCCTCCTCACAAGAGAGAGGGGACTCCGAAATGGCCAGCAACTCATGTGGTGAACCACACTTACAGTTGAAATTCATATCCGGATGAAGGCCAATTCCCTTATCCTGGCCTTCCTTTAAACCTCTAATCTAAATTCTCGTTAAATCCTCTAATCCAAATACTCGTTTAATCATCTAATTCAAGACCTCGTAAATAATTGTGTTGAAATCGAATCCGTGCAGAAAGTTCTGGACGGTGACTGTGTTGAAAATTGAAACCCGGAAAATAACTTTAGGCCCTATCTTGCGTTACACTACTGCCTACTTAGTTATATTCATATGTAATGTACCCTTGTATTCTAATTAAAGGAAACACAATGGGATGATGATTCATTTTATTTTCCTATGATTTTCCATCTAGTGTGGAGATGACACACTCATGCAATGTATATTGTTATACAATATGTACATTCAGTGTGATCTGTTCTATCTGGAGACAGTTGGACGTTTATTAAAATATACCTTCCAATTTTTTTATTTATTGAGACGAACTGAAGGCCAACTAAGTTTAATGCCACTTTTGCCAAGTCGTTCCGATGCCAAATTTCAATCTGCTCCTCGCAAAATGATCAATTCCGCTTTAGTTAATACATATTTAAGTCCGGGGTCTACTACTCCATGTCAATGTGCTAAATGCGTTTCAACATCTGCGCATGCGCAACATCTAAATGTTACTGACATTAAGTGCGCGGCCACAACGCGGCCATAGACCATTTACCATTGATCCTCGTCGAGACCATCGATCATCACAGAAAAAATACTAATCTCTGTTTCTTCATTTTCTGCGAGGGTCGGTACTATGGTAGGAGCTATGGTCAAGGATCCGTTGAGGACGCTTCTATTCATCAGCATGGTTTGTTTATTTTCTCTTGGGTCGGTACTA
>NW_007382062.1:5010-12722 GCF_000475195.1 Diaphorina citri | reverse complement strand
GAGAATTAAAAGCCTCTTCACAATTTTATTTTTGGTACCTACCTAATCTAAATTAATGTAAAAAAAAGAGAGAATTAATAAAAGCCTCTTCACAATTTTATTTTTCTGATGCTTATCGTCTTTCATTGTAAGTCTTTCAATTACCTACCTGCTCAAATTAAATGTAGGTACTTTACCGTACAACTACATATATTAGACAAGTACTTACTTAATGTGTAGATAAAATTTATCAGCACTAAAAGTAACAAATACTTCATTCAAAATGTGATAGAGTGTGAGATTTTAAGTGTTATTAACTCATGCTTACAAAAAATCTTGAAACCCAATCTCAAGCACAGTCCCGTTTCCCAGAAAATGAAGAAAATCTAATCTCTTATCTACAAACTCTAACACCTCAGATAAATACAAAATTATACATACTGTGTCTCGGAAAATCGCAGTTTTCCTACAAAATGTGTCTCAGAAGATCGCAGTTTTTCTTCAAAATATGTCTCAGAAGATCGCAGTTTTCCTACAAAATATGTCTCAGAAGATCGCAGTTTTCCTACAAAATATGTCTCAGAAGATCGCAGTTTTTTTACAAAATGTGTCTCAGAAAATCGCAGTTTTCCTACAAAATGTGTCTCAGAAAATAGCAGTTTTTCTACAAAATATGTCTCAGACAATCGCAGATTTTCTTCAAAATGTGTCTCAGAAGATCGCAGTTTTTCTTCAACATGTATCTCAGAGCTTTCCTGAGAAAACGAAGAGGAGAAAACTTCACTCAAGAAGAAAATTGTTCTGAGGTAAACGTTGGCGAGTAGTGGCGGCTCGTTCTAAAAGGGGCGTTATGTTCGCAACTAATCTTCTTCTTCCTCTTTTTCTTCGCCTTTTCCCGTGTACAGACAGGGTCGGCGTTTTTCGTCAGCCTCTCAATCAGCCCTAACTAGTGTGATTGCTTTGGACTAACATTTGGTTTCTTTGAGGAATTATTGACTAAACGAAGTGAGTCCAAAGGCGGGATTACCTATTGCTTTTGTCTCCATGCAATTACCTTTTTTTTTAAAGAGCTTTGGTAGAGGGAACTGTTAATCTGTGTCGTAGCATGCCCATTGCCCATCCTGTGGTATACCTACCTCTCATCAGATGGGCGAGAAGAGACACAATATTTTCCATTTAGGTGCACAGTCAACACAACAACACCAGAGAGAAACGCGTTGAAATATTTGCAAGCTTCAAATCCTTCCGCCTCCCGGAACGTCCCTCTCAAACTCGCCGCTCTTCCTCTTTGTATTGCCAATGACAATCTCTTGGAATTTAACCTTTCTTCTTCTTCATTTCAGGATATTATCTGTACAGTCGGAAATCTTGTCCTGAGAGTTCAACACGTAAGTTTTCAGGATGCCCTACTCTTTCTTTTCGGATAAGGCGCTATAACATGTAAAT
Organism: Diaphorina citri; assembly: GCF_000475195.1. Taxonomy (NCBI): domain Eukaryota; kingdom Metazoa; phylum Arthropoda; class Insecta; order Hemiptera; family Psyllidae; genus Diaphorina; species Diaphorina citri. The sequence goes on along the minus strand of NW_007382062.1, from coordinate 11,297 downwards.
GTCGTTTCCTATTCTTTGAGGAATTATTGACTAAACGAAGTGAGTCCAAAGGCGGGATTACCTATTGCTTTTGTCTCCATGCAATTACCTTTTTTTCCCCAACTTCTCCCTTTTTTTCTAGTGACGCCCAAAGTGACCGCCCGTCGTCCCTCCCCCACCCCTCAATGCAATTGCAAATGTCCGCTAGGCAAAACCTTGTGTGCCCGGGATAAACACGGTAACTTGCAGAGATTCCCGTCAGATTGCGCCCTGCACTGTTACAACTGCACACACAATGAGGGTAAGTTCAGTGTCTACCCAGCCTAGTTAGCTTGGAAAGTAGCCCAGCTTAACTCCTTGCACAAAAAGCCCACTCCGAGGCTTATGAAGTGACCGCCCGTCGTCCCTCCCCCACCCCTCAATGCAATTGCAAATGTCCGCTAGGCAAAACCTTGTGTGCCCGGGATAAACACGGCAACTTGCAGAGTTTCCCGTCTGATTGCGCCCTGCACTGTTACAACTGCACACACAATGAGGGTAAGTTCAGTGTCCACCCAGCCTAGTTAGCTTGGAAAGTAGCCCAGCTTAACTCCTTACACAAAAAGCCCAATCCGAGGCTTATGTGTAGGGGCGAACAGCCCTAAAGGTTGTTTTAAAGCTTATATAAATCTTGGAGGGTAGACCATCTACGTTGTAAGCGCCAGGTTCGATTCACGCCTGGGGCGGACTTTATGCTAAACAGGTAAGGTTCGTTCTCAGAAATGCTGGCTTCTCTCTTCGCTTTAGGGAGGATAGGACCTCAACAATAATAATTACAGTTCATCTATCAATCTATCAACCACCTAATTGGATGAATTGAAAAATTCCTTCAAAATGGGCTGGAAAAAGATTCAAAGATATTAAAGAGTGTGCAATCTGTTTTGAAGTTAAACCATTTCCGATTTTGAAAATTTGGACCGATTGCAATACTTTCATTACTAGTATAGCTCCGCTATACTGTAGTAATAGAAAGTAAAAATTGGGGCGCGAAAGAAGTAGGTGGAAAATGCGAATTAATAAAAAAACGAAAATTAAATGTAATAGAAATTAATAAAAAATGTGTTAAATAGAAAGTAAAAAATGATTAGCCATTTTCTTACATCTTCTATTCAGCCCATTAGCAAGAGCTGCTAATCGCTTAGCGTTAATTATGTTATTTTTCGTTTAAAATACATACCTACCTACCTAATTAAATTTTGGATCCTGTGGGGTACTTTAGGCAAGCAGAGTTTTTTTAAAGGTTTGATAGAGAGAACTAACTGCCTTAGGTCTTATCGTCCCAAACTCGAAGAGAGAAGGAAGACAGGATAGAAGCGAAGCCGTTCCGATAAGGATAAAATCCGCCCCGGGCGGGAATCGAACCCGCGGCCTAGCGCTTACAAACCAGACGCGTTACCAACTAAGCTAAGTAGTCTGGCTAAAAAGCCTAAATTTATTATTGGTATTTTTTTTTTTTCCTTTTCACACCTCTCGATTCCCTGGTTCCCTCTTTCTTTCCCTTTCTCCCCCTCCAAAACTCTTCCCTTCATTAGCTAAATATCCCATATGAATATATTAAACACTCAAATATTATGTACTCTCGTATGTGAGTAAATACAAATAATCATAAAAAAACGAGTAAATAATATTCGAAAAACAAAAATTGTTTTCTCCCCACTTCCACTCCTCTGATACTCAGGACTGGAGGGGAGAGGAGAGGTGATAAAAGGGAGGGACTTTTTGGGAAAAGGATAGAGGGAGAAGACGGAAAGGAGGGGAGGGAAAGGAGAGAGAGGAGAGGAGGGGAAACTGCTGACTTGACAATATGTACCAAGAGCTGATTTGCGCTGAGTGTTTTATTCCAGCGAATTCAGCAGGGTCCGATTTCACGACGAGCAAAGAAGGGTTGAAGCCAGCTTGGAGGGTAGAGCGTCTGCCTTGTAAGCGCTGGGTCGTAGGTTCGATTCTTGCCCTGGGCTGATTTTATCCCAAACAGATAAGATAGAGGGAACTGTAACTTCTAAGGAATCTAAGGTCTTATCGTCCCGAACCGGAGAGAGAAGGAAGACAGGATAGAAGAAAGCCAGCCGTTCCGAGAACGAACATTATTTGTTCAGGATAAAATCCGTCCAGGGCGGGAATCGAACTCACGGCCTAACTCTTACAAGGCAGACGCTCTACCAACCAAGCTAACTAGGCTGGCTTTAGAGGAAGAGGAAACCCATTGGTTTTACCAATATTATTAGTGCTTTATTTAGACCGTCGAACTAGGACATGTAGTCCGTTTGCTAGCTCTTACAAGGCAGACGCTCTACCAACCAAGCTAACTAGGCTGGCTTTAGAGGAAGAGGAAACCCATTGGTTTTACCAATATTAGTGCTTTATTTAGACCGTCGAATTAGGACATGTTAGTCCCTTTAAGAGAGAAGGTAGATAGGATAGAAGAAAGCCAGCCGTTTCGAGAATGAACATTATTTGTTCAGGATAAAATCCGTCCAGGGCGGGAATCGAACCCACGGCCTAGCTCTTACAAGGCAGACGCTCTACCAACCAAGCTAACTAGGCTGGCTTAGAGGAAGAGGAAACCCATTGGTTTTACCAATATTGGTGCTTTATTTAGACCGTCGAACTAGGACATATATTGCATCACTTTATTTGGCCCATATACCATGACATCGGCCCTGAAACAGCTTGTATTGTTATAGCTAAATAAACAACTGTACCGTTTTTCCGCCGTCATTTCATATTTGTTGAAAGTTTTGCTGAAAAAAAGGCAACATTTTTTTGTGCGTTCTACTTCAATTCCCTCAGGATCATCTCTGGGAGTAATTCCCCAACTGAGTGTAAAAGTCAAGGATCTTGTTGGTAGGTACTTAGGACTAAGTGAGTATGGTGGTGGTGGTGGTGGTGCAGGATAAACTTTCGAAAAATGACCTCCATTTGGTGACAAGATATAGACGCGTATGGTGACAAGATATACATAGACGCACATTAACCTCACCCAACCTGAGAGAAAATCAAACAGTACGCGATGGCCCAAATGATCATAATCAATTCTTTGATGGGTTAAAGAATCACCTACTATTCTTTAACCCATCAAATATACGAGACCTTGTTTAGACTGCTGGGGTAAAGGGACTTTTCAGTCCTATTCCGCTTCGCTCCGCTCTAATTAGCATGAAAGTTGTTGCTTGTTCCCCTAACCAGAGAGGAAAAACACGAGAAAATGCATTACAGGAAAGCCCCGTGCTACGTGGAAAACAGGGATTTAAGTACGTACGACAGGAAAATACATTATACAGCCGTGTAACTGGAAAAACTACATTACTGGAATACCCTCTCTCTAGGTCTAAGGGTAGGTAGGTACCGAATATGTTAACGTAGTAAGGAACTGAGGGAGGGTAGGTAGATAGGTACTAAAACTGTTAAACAGAGCTAGAAACAGAGGGGGTAGGATACTGTTTGAAAGTTCAAAAGCATTCGGTATAGGTAACTAATTTGATTTCGTTCGCTCCGCTCTAATTAGCATGAAAGTTGTTGCTTGTTCCCCTAACCAGAGAGGAAAAACACGAGAAAATGCATTACAGGAAAGCCCTGTGCTACGTGGAAAACAGGGATTTAGGTACGTACGACAGGAAAATACATTATACAGCCGTGTAACTGGAAAAACTACATTACTGGAATACCCTCTCTCTAGGTCTATAGTTCTAATATGCATAACAGATACATGATATAGGCTCTATACATAACAGGGCTGTATTCCGACAGAATCATAATATGGTGAAATCAGTGGTGGATACATTATTAAGTAAAGGGTCATTTCAGCCCTATTCCGAAAGTACCTGAATAATTTAGAATATTTAGATCATCGGAGGAAATAGGTTGTTCTGGTAACTTCTGATGAATGAAGTATGATTATGTATTAACTGACAGACAAACCTTGTTTAAATAAAACAGGATAACTTCCGAAGAATATTAGGTAAATCAAATGTTCTTAATAAAATATATGAGTACCTACAAACATACCTATGTATATTTTAGTCCATTTGTTTGAAAATTTTGATACAGATTTTCGCTGTCCAAAGATCCTCGAAAATGAAGGGGAGATGGAGAAGACGAAATGAAATTGAATTAAAAGGAAAAATCGTACCCAATTGAGAGCAAGTTGGTCAGATGAAGTAGTCAGATATCGATCGCCAATAACCAGTAACCATAACCACTGTTTGCTGTGGACAAAGTCGAATCGTCATTGGATTTAGCTTCCAATCTTTCAAAAGGTTTTTGTTTTGTTGTTTTCATTCCTCCATTCACGTATTAAATTTCCAATCCAAACAAAGTTCCGTTTTGAAACACCTGTCAAAAACTCTTTGAAAAGTTCACAATTTACGGCACTGGAGTTCGCTATGAAATTCATTGGCAAGCAAAGCAACTGCATTAGCGGTCGCTATTGGAGAGCAGAGGTTGTGATCGAACTTTTAATAATGTCACATCAGGAAAAAAAAGGACCAAACCAAAGAGAAATTTCATAGTAAAAAGGAGAGAGAAGAGAGAGAGAGAGAGAGAGAGAGAGAGAGAGAGAAGGAAGGACCAAAGTTTGTTCATGCGGACCTCAGAAACCCGATATAGGAAACATTAGGTTAGGGAACACAAAAAGTGGGAAAAACTGGGGAAATGAGCGAGGTTGAATAATGGACGGGGTAGGGAACAACATGTGTGGACGGAACACATAGAAAAAGTTGGTTAAAAAAGTAGACGAGGTAGGGAACAGTTTGGTGAAAAGTAAATGGAACAACATACTGTAGAGGTTAGGGAAAACCAGGAAAAAGTTGGTAAACAAGTGGGGAAATTTGTTCAAGTATGGTCATCTGGTAATCAGGACAGTGTGGGTTCAATCCCAGCCAAAGCATACTGTTTTGTGTTGTTGCTGTTTTGTTGTTGTTGATAATTTATAGATATAAGATATGTTGGGATGTAGAAAATGCCAGAGGGTTGAATGGTAGAAAATGCCAAAGGCAACAACTTTGCCTACCGATTACCTTCCACTTAAGACTATCCAAAAGTCTTTTCTTCCTCTTCTTCTCCTTCCTCTTCTTCTTCTAACACAAAAAGTAGGAAAAACTGGGGAAATGAGCGAGGTTGAATAATGGACGGGGTAGGGAACAGCATGTGTGGACGTAGGGAACACACAGAAAAAGTTGGTTAAAAAAGTAGACGAGGTAGGGAACAGTTTGGTGAAAAGTTAATGGACCAACATACTGTAGAGGTTAGGGAAACCCAGGAAAAAGTTGGTAAACAACTGGGGAAATTTGTTCAAGTATGGTGATTGAAAAATATTGGATGAATTAGAAAAAAATTGGATGAACAGTTTGGTTGAAAGTAAGGAACATCATGTATTGTAGAGTTTGTAGAGGTAGGGAACACTAGAGTAGTTGAAACTAGGGACTGGATAACGTTTAGTACCTAGGTTTTTAATGAAAGGATGGTAAAGTATCCATAATATATACAGCCCCTTGTGTAACTGACTGACTCACTCACTCACTCACTCACTCATACTAATTCTAACCCACTTCTAGATGAGCTAGGAAGATGCGGTTTTCACCATTGGATTCCTTATTTTTTGTAGGTACTGGGAAAAATCGGAAAATCCCGAAATTCCAAACTGTTCCCGAGATATTGACTTATTTTTTGTAGGTACTGGGAAAAATCGAAAACCCCCGAAATTCCAAACCGTTCCCGAGATATTGACGTGGTGGTGGTGGTGCAGGATAAACTTTCGAAAAATGAGTTGTGAGATTAGGGTGATGAGGATTTTAACCTCCATTTGGTGACAAGATATGGACGCGTATGGTGACAAGATATACATAGACGCACATTAACCTCACCTAACCTGAGAGAAAATCAAACAGTACGCGATGGCCCAAATCGCCCAAATGATCATAATCAATTAATCACGTTAGCAATTAATCACCTAAGATCCGAATACTATTCTTCAACCCATCAAATATACGAGACCTTGTTTAGACTGCTGGGGTAAAGGGACTTTTCAGTCCTATTCGGGCAGGATAAACAAGGTATATTCTATTCTATAACTACACTTCACGTTGCTTTAGAGTGCGTGTTATCGCCGGCCTGCCAGTCCTGCGACTATCTTTTAAATAGATATTTTTTTTTTTTTTTTTTTTTTGAGGTTTGGGAAATGTAACTGCTATGGTCTTATCGTCCCGAAATCGAAGAGAGAAGGAAGACAGGATAGGAGAAAGCCAGCCGTTCCGAGAACGAACATTATCCCA
>NW_007382062.1:4140-4884 GCF_000475195.1 Diaphorina citri | reverse complement strand
ACTAAATAATTACTTGTTATAATACGTTCATAATTATTTATATACTTTCATAAACTTTTTCTTTTTTTTTTTTTTTCTTTTGCTTTACAATAGATGACTCCAGAATAAGCAGGGCTTGCAGCTTCGTCCCTTCCTCCTCTCCCCTATTCTGTTCAGCAACAAGCTCTTGCTTCTGGATCGAAAAGGTCACAATTTAATAGACAAACATTCAATTATCATTTTCGATTCAGTCTCATTTGAGTAATTAAGGGTATTATCTTGTCTTGTGTTTTTGTTCACAACGAACCTTAGCCTTGGTTGAACAGGGTGGAAGTAATTTTGGATGATTATTTTGGATGGAAGAGCCGACCACACACACAGTTTCCGCAGTGGACCATTGTCCTGCCCGACCGAATACTAAGATCGAAGTTAATTAACTTCATTATTATAATACTTCAAAACATTGGAAAGTCGATTCGACCACAACCCAATTTGTTAATATTTATTTCTCTTAACAAGAGTTAGAAGACGAGCTCCATACCTGTCACTAAGATTTGAGAGGGAAAACTAATATTAAGCAGTCCTTTAATACTGGACGGGTTTAATACTATCACCCTGATTGAAGAACATTCGCTTTTATACTCACTTCAATGTCCGATATACGCCTTCTCGATCATACCATATATATATTAAATTGCCAGCCAGTCACACCCCAAATTGCAGTCTGCCTCATATTACCTTCGACACTATACCCAAGCGAATAAA
>NW_007382062.1:2294-4104 GCF_000475195.1 Diaphorina citri | reverse complement strand
AACAAAAACAAAAAAAGTGTGCTTATGATTCTAGCTCATTAATGAAGTAATAATATTAATTGAAAGTTTTTGTAACCCTTTCAGCTAAGCTGGTGTTGGGTTACAAACAATATAAATAACAGAAATTCCTTTCTTCGAAAACAGTGATCTAATCTATTGTTATCCATATATATTTCCCATAAATAAGATTTATAAGATTAGTAAGTAAATATAGGTATTAAATTTACAAAATCGGTAAAAAAGTGTTTATTTCAAAGTTTTGTGTCTTTAACCATTCCTTTGTTTTATATTTAAGAATTAGAGGTCGATTTTTCAGCATTTTTAGTTCCAAAGGTATTGTACTGTAAATTTACTGTTCTATCAAAACTTTCGGGATTTATAAGAAAACCTTAGAGGAAACTGTACTCTATATAAAAAAAACAGTCTCAATAGCCAGCCAGTTTATTCTACGAAAATTCATCTCTCATGTGCGAACAGTCTGATATTTTTAGAAGAATATAGTTGAACAACATAGAGGTACGGAAAAACACTTCCAGAGGTAGGGAACAGCATGGGGTAGGGAACACTCTTTGACATTTTAATTAACTCTTCATTTGACGTACCTATTCGATGACATACAACTTTGGTTAGGACTGTTCGTAGTGTTCGTTCTAGGAATCAGTGAAAACATAGTTCGCTATAATGGGATTTTGCGCCTTAGAAGATACAGTTCCCTTTATCAAACGTCTTAAAAAAGTCTGGATCTAAAAATTTTCAAGAGGTTTGATAGAGGGAACTGTAACTGCTAGGGTCTTATCGTCCCGAAAGCGAAGAGAGAATTAAGTCAGGATAGGAGAAAGCTAGATGTTCCGAGAACGACCTTATCTGTTTAGGACAGATTCTGGTCCTGGCCATAATAAAGTCACTTGATATTTTTCCTTTAGTAAAAAAGAAGGACGAAAGAGGTCGTCAGATGAAACTAATATGATGCATTCGAGATTCATGCAAATTAAGCTTGGTAGATATGTAGGTACCTACTGTCAAAACAAAACTTTAGAGAGAGAGAGAGAGAGAGAGAGAGAGAGAGAGAGAGAGAGAGAGAAAGCCGTGACGGAGTCTCGAGGATTGAGAGAGAGAGTTTGACGGATGAGAGAGGACGAGAGAGAGAGAGAGAGAGAGACGAGACTTAAAAGGGAAGGGACAGGGGTCATGACTTTTGAGTTTTGTCGATTTCAGGATGTGAAACTGAGTTAACTTAGAAAAAAAAAAATGGTGGAGATGATAAGAACTCCCATCTTAGGTATGGAAAAGTAGTGGGATGTGTCAAAACTCCGTTTAGGAATTAAAAAATTAGTGGGGGAGTGCCCAAAAATCCATCATAAAACAGATGAGGACAGGAATTTTGGCATCTCCACTACTTTTCAAGCCTAAAGAAGCGTTCGAATGTGAGCGTTTGTGCATACGTAAAGAACACACATTCCGCGGCGTTTACTAAAAAGAAAAAAAACTCAGTTATCGGTGGATTTCCAAACTGGAAGGTAGCGGTACTCACATTGATTAAGGCAATGTCAAGTCACAAGATGTGGAGGCAACAGTTTATTGCTGTATTCAACATTTTTATGACAGGGATTTTTCAAAAATTCCTTAATTTATATTAACAGGGATGTCCTTGTGCTTGGTTCCAGCTTACCTATCTACAGAATCGTCACGCATTAACACACTGTATATACTTTCCGGTCTAATTTTCCACCCGTTCCACAGATTGGCATCCCCCAATAAGCCAGCCCTAGTTTAGCTGGAGTGTGTGCCGTTCGGGCCTTGTATATTGTTA
>NW_007382062.1:0-2098 GCF_000475195.1 Diaphorina citri | reverse complement strand
GGTTTGTCTCGCTGGAGGACGTAAAACTGAGACAAAGCCAGCCCTGTGAAGCCACAGACAATAACACTGGCTCTTTTGAGGGTACCTGAATGGGACTATGGTCAAGTCCGTCTCAGGAAGTTGGGTACAACGACATAATTATGTACCTGAATATCCCTCATCTGACCCCTACAATTTAGGGGCCCTTAGCTAGCTCTCTGGCCTTGATGACACCTCTTGGTATCCTCTTAATGGGATAGTCTATGGACTCACAGCTTTTCTCTGGAATAAACCTGAGTATGCGGACTCTTTAGAGGTGCTGCAGGTTAATTTTAGAGAAACTGGGGAGGTTGAAATATACCAGTGAGGGTACTTCTAGGTTCCATCAAGGCCAGGGTATAGCAGCTTGGGCAGGGGAAAAAATACTGGTCACAATAGATCTACAGAGGTCGCAGTGTTAATTGCATACTCTCTTGGGAGAGGAGCAACCAGTCCCATAATAGAATAGAATAGAATAGAGGCTTATGTGTAGGGGCGAACAGCCCTAAAGGTTGGGTTAAAGCTTATATTATGAATCTTGGAGGGTAGACCATCTACGTTGTAAGCGCCAGGTTCGATTCACGCCTGGGGCGGACTTTATGCTAAACAGGTAAGGTTCGTTCTCAGAAATGCTGGCTTCTCTCTTCGCTTTAGGGAGTATAGGACCTCAACAATAATTACAGTTCATCTATCAACCTATCAACCACCTAATTGGATGAATTGAAAAATTCCTTCAAAATGGGCTAGAAAAAGATTCAAAGATATTAAAGAGTGTGCAATCTGATTTAAAGTTAAACCATTTGGATTAACTAATACCTATAATGACCTACATATTTATGTTAACTAATACCTATAATGACCTACATATTTATGTTAACTAATACCTATAATGACATATTTATGTTATTTTTCATTTATATTTATTGTTTCAGACTACAGGAAAGTAAGAGACGAGGAGTGTAACGGTAAAGTGTAGTCAACAAACAACATCATCATCAACAATAACGACAACCACCACTCACTACTTCCTGGAGTGGAGAGAGAGAGAGAGAGAGAAAGAGAGAGAGAGAGAGAGAGAGAGAGAGAGAGAGAGAGAGAGAGAGAGAGAGAGAGAACATCATCAACAATAACGACAACCACCACTCACTACTTCCTGGAGTGGAGAGAGAGGGAGAGAAAGAGAGAGAGAGAGACAGAGAGAGAGAGAGAGAGAGAGAGAGAGAGAGAGAGAGAGAGAGAGAGAGAGAGACAGAGAGAGAGAGAGAGAGGAGAGAGAGAGAAGTAAAGAAAACGTCAAAATAATCAGAATGTAAAAAAAAGACTAGGATTTAATTGATGACGTACCCAGCTAGTTTTTCGTACCTAAATAATGTAATAAATCAAATTAAAAAATAAAAGAAAAAGAAGTCTCTTTTTATTTCCTCTTTGTAAGATTGTAAGATCTATTAAGACGGATAATTGAATTAATAAAAACATTATTTTAAAATAAAAAAAGCAAAAGAAAAAGAAGTCTCTTTTTATTTCCTCTTTGTAAGATTGTAAGATCTATTAAGACGGATAATTGAATTAATAAAAACATTATTTTAGTCTAATTAGTAGGTAAGTACTTTCTTGGAGTTATTGAAGGAGAATTAAAATAAAAAAAGAGAAGAAGAAGAATAAGAAGGAGAAGAAAAAGAAAAGGAAGGAGTAGGAGGGGGGAGGAGAGGAGAAGAAGAAAAGGAAAATTAAGAAGAAGGAGGAAAAGAATATTAATTTAGCACCTGACTTGTATTAGTCGCTTTTCTACAGCTCTTACTTCAACTTGGATGATATTAATAAATTTTCAGAAGAAGAAAAAGAAAAGGAAGGAGTAGGAGGGGGGAGGAGAGAAGAAGAAGAAGAAGAAGAAGAAGAAGAAGAAGAAAAGGAAAATTAAGAAGAAGGAAAAGAATATTAATTTAGCACCTGACTCGTATTAGTCGCTTTTCTACAGCTCTTCTTACTTCAACTTGGATAATACTAATAAATTTTCATTCTTTCATTTCTTCTTCATCCTAATTAATTTAGTCTTCCTCTCTTTAGCTTAAAAAAAAAAAAA